>NT_177158.1:267104-447754 GCF_000188095.3 Bombus impatiens | reverse complement strand
TTTTTTTTTTTTTTTTTTTTTTTTTTAAAGTCGCTGACGATTCCATTGCGATGAGACGTATATCACTTGAATGAATTTTGCGCTGTATTACGTTCTTTTTTGAGTACTTAGTATTATATTTGAAACCTATGTAGATACGTATTTGAAGACATGTAATTATAGGTGTGAGAAAACTATTATTCCTATTTTACTATATTACTTTTATATATTACTACATTACGTTTTGTTATAAAGTATTTTTGCAACAAAAGAGTTAGGTAAAATTTATGGTCGCTTACAGTCAGAAAGTCTACGTACAATTAAGTAAAACAATTACAATTCAGTTGAACGCTTTAATAAACTTTTTCCTATTTTCGTTATGAAAATACTTAAAAAGAAATTGCTGATCCTTCCGCTACATTTTCATCGATACGTTTGATAAACCAATTATAGTTACATAAATAATGAAAGCAGGAAATATTTGTTTATTCCGTTTGTAATTGTAATAATTTTTTTATCGATCTTCCCACAAGAAATCCTTTTCCGTTTGAAATTACGAAGAAACTATATAACAATCGACAGCGAGCACGTTCCAACAAAATGAAAGTATTCCCCGATAAATATTAGCTGCGTCCATTTTGTAGAGCGCAGCATTTTGAAAGTGAGAGTTCAAGTAAATTACCTTTCATTAACCCTGCAAACAACTGTGAATCTAAATTTCATTTCCAGATAGATTATTAACACAAGAATGCACTGTGTCATTTAATTTCCTTCAATTTTTAATACCACAACACTCGATATTTGTAAAACCGTTTCATCATCAGCTGATATGGAAAGTCGCGAAAAAATTAATTACAGTGAGAAATCTCGTGCAATTTGCCACTTAAGCGTCCTTCAAGAAGAATCTATAACAAAGAAATTTCTATCCTTTCTCTGTTATTCCACCAATAATTTTATCGCTACGATCTCTTTGTGCTACACTCGCTGTTCTTTCCTTAAAATGTAAAACGCGCCATTCTCTAAAGGAAAGAAAAAAAGAAAAATATACTGCTTTGCAACGGAAAGAGCAGTTTCAATTCATTAACTCGAAACAGTAGAACAGCCATAGTCGTATACGCAGTGCGAACGGTCACGAACGAGGCGTAACTAATTTTCCTTAACGGAAGCCGTCGTATCGAGCCCTTATCGTATCCGTAACGCGGCGCGATAGCCTGGCGAATTAATTCAAATCCAAGTGATACGTACAGCCGGCGAAAGGTATCGCTCTTGCTCTTTATTAAACGTCAGATTTTTGGCAATGTAGGTCGTTCGTTTAATTTCCGCATCAGTCAAGGACGAGCCGTCTCGACGACCGGTGTCCCGTAAAACGCAACCGGAGGAGGGAACGGATAGATCACGGATGAATATGGTTCGACGAAGAGGAGAAAGGCAACGAGTAAAAGTAGGTAGCAACGAAGGAACGTGGAACGTGCAAGCCTGAGAAACAGACAAGAAAAAGAAAGAGGAAGAGAATAGAATCGAGCCAATGGCAACCGAGGAACAGAATTCTCGTGCTGTTCCCAGCCTTGTCCGCTTCGTTTTCTCGACGCAAAATGAAACTATTGCTCTATCAATCGGTATTGTCTCCCTCTCTCCCTCGCTGTCCTTCCGTTCTTTTTCTCGCTCGTCCGCGGCAAGGAAAGAAAAATCGAGACTCGTCCCTTCATTCGTACCTTCGTTTGTTGCCCGTTCTCTTCCTGTCCATCCTTTGGAACACACCGGCTGACCTTTTCGCGCTTACCAGCGTTCATGCGCGCGCGACAGAGCGCGTCTTTCACGAACTTCACGAGGCTGCCAAGCTACGAAGCTCGGCTAAGAGGAGTAAGCCTGTACACCCGCTGGCTGCTGGGATACCAAAGATTCCTTCAGAGATTGCGGACGGAATTTCGCTGTAGTGACGGACGAACTTGCCCCCTTTCTCTCCCCTGCCGTGTCTTGTCTTATCTTAGCCCTGCCGGTATTATAGCCCCAACCACTTCACTGTGGCCCTCCGCGCCACGGCGGACCGGTATCCCTCCGTAGACAGATAAAATTCCAGGAAAAGCGAAAAGGCCCTCCGCCGACTCTACTACTCTCTTTTCCTCTGGAAACTTGAACCAGCCTCACCACCGTCGAAACTACGCGGCCGTATCCTATATCCTATCGGAACCCCGAACACCCCTTCCGCACAGACAGACTTTAAATCGAAAGATCTTCGCTTAGATGGATCCAGCGTCACGTTTCGCCCTTGCTCGATATCCTGTCCTACTGAATCGATTTCGAATCCTCGCGAACGCTCTAACCTAATAATTCTTACGGGTTACGGTTCGTGGTAAAGGGCCGACGATACTTGGTAATTGAATTGCGTTTCGGCCAACGAGACTGCTGGATCGATGATTCATCGACACATGGAACTGGCAATTTTTGGTCAGTCTTTGGATAGAGATCGGTAATTTTTCAATTTTTTAAGATTCCATTTATGGATGTTCTTGAGTTGAGAATTTCACAGGATGACGAGTTAGGCATATTCGATGAATTGTTTAAATTTGATCTTTCTCAAAACCTACGACGAAGAAACTAGACGAGTAGGGAAAGAATAGATTTACTTTTCCCTGGTGAACGATATCTTGCTGATCGTTCTACTCAAGGGTTATCTGTATTTCAATAAAAGATTTACAATATTTGTGTAACATGAATGAACGACATATAACAGGTAGAGTAATAACAAGTTTTCTCATTGTACCTTTTTTCACGATTTACAATTAGATTCTTTTAGCTTTTGTAACATCGATGTATTTGTTGTATTGCTGTACTCGATATATTTCAATATTATGTGTTATTTGATGTAATTCATTAAACTTCAATTATTTCATTTGGAAAGTTGCTTGAAATCTGTGTTTGAATTTTCGACAATTTATCTGACAAACAAATTAATTTAAAAAGGAGATTTATATAATATTACGGTATCGATGCGATTCAATTGATTTTGTTAAAATTGGAGAAATATTTATTTTTGCACGTCGAATGAATTTAACCATCGACTGCACAACGTTTCTTTTAATAAAAGTTCCATAAAAATTTTTTACCGTAACGTTTTGGTCCGTATTGGGTTTCGTGGTTAGAATCGAATATGTCTACATCCCCATTTTTTTATTTCTTTTATTTTTCTACCTATACCTTACTTTTTGTTCAATTTCTGCTTGGTTACTGTGACCCTCCATTACCAGAAAACTCGACTGAATCATCGATTTGTGTATTTACCTTGCTTTTGGAAAATCGAATCACGTGCACAAACCAACGTTTTATTTTACATTGTACGTAGAACCGTGTTTCGGAAGTTGCGAGAAAAGCAAGCATTGTTAAAAATCTGTAATACTTACAGTCACTTGCAAAAGTTGATATATACAATAACATCTCTATCTATTAATATGTAACATAATAACAACTATATCGTAACAAGATACGTCAATCCACAGAAGTATTTGAACTAATAAAAAAACGAACCGTGAAATTCACAAAAGATCGTAAAATTTCAGTATCTTAGATCATTAATTGTATTAACATTTCGTAAGGTTTCCTTCTTGATTATCTAATCTTCAAATAGATTAAATAATGAAATGGAATATAATGGATTATAAAATATAGCAGATAATAGATAATAACGATGATAGAAGAACTGATCTAATAAATCAGTTCTTAATCTTCTCATAGAACGCACTAATTTTGCATTGTCTGTCTTTATCTGGATGTACAACTTACTTTCGCTCATTCATATTTTACGTCTTACGCTGTTTCCTGTAACTCGCAATTTCATTTTGATTCGTACAAAATCCCATTGAACGTAATGGTATTAATGATAAAAGCGGAATTCTATAAGGGTAAGAATAGAGTGAAAATTTTCACATTTACCATCTTCTGAATCTTGTGCCTTAACAACGTACTATACCATACAAAATATATCTTCGCGAATATTGTTGATTGATCCGTGCTGATACCTTTTATGGTATATTAACATATTTGAGGACGTTTTGTGCATTTAATGACTTCGATATTGTTCCGCTGCATATTAATTTCTCATTAAAACTCTAATTATCATTTTTAATGAAGACTTCGAAAAATGTTTGGTCACATAAAAATGTACCAAACGCAAGAACAATTTTTCACGCGTGTTATTTAAGAAAACAATTCAATATAATCCGCGTATATTATTCACAGTAATGAATCTGCTGCCAGAACTTTTTAAATAGTTTCACTGAAACACAATTTCAGTTATAAAAAGACGATTCTCTCTCGTTCAATATTAATCATCCAGGGAAAATACTCACTTTACGCGTTCGTATGAAATTCATAAGTAAAATCCAATTGTAAATGCGAATGTAGAACGTGAGTACTATGTCGAGTATCACCTGATCACGATTTATTTATAAACTTTCTTCTATTGCTTCAATTTATTAACTATAAATGATGCTAAGTTAAAAAAAAAAGAACAATTGAAAGTTAAGTGAAAACATAAACAGATCACAAGGAAACGTAGAACTTAAAACAGCGATATCAAATAACGCTAGTACAATAATTAATTTTCACCGAGTACATTTTCATCAGAGATTGTAGTCTAATGGATAAATTATATAAAATCAATCATTCCTACTATATACTAGATCAAACGATTGGAAAATGCAATGATTCAAAAGTTAATTATAAACAAATAACAAACAATCATAAAATTTTTCTTCCCTCAGTAAGAAGAGATAATTTCGATAAACCTCTAAACAATATTTAAAACACTTTATATGTCAATTTCTGTTCAATAAATAAACTCTTCTCACATCAATACTGCATCCATTCTTTGTCATCGCTTTTCCATTGCTTTGTTGTACGTTCAATACATAGCACTTTCTCCACTTCATCTTTGCAACCCATAAAGAAATTTTGAATATTTATGAGCGATACGAATGCTTCAGTCTGTAATTAAAAGCATTGTAGGAATAATCGTGGAGAACGTTTCGTTTTAAAATAACAACGGGCATCGCATCGCGTTCCGAATAACATCAATTCCACGAGGCTCAAATATACTCTGATGTCAGAACCTGTTTGGTGAAGAAGAAAGTCGATGTGCCAAACTTGACTCTCGAACATTGGCCTTACAACTTTCTTGCTGGCCTCCTTTTTCGTGTTTCTTTCGCGTTTCCACCTTGCTCGTCACCACCCTGATAATATTTAATATTGCACGCTACATCGACGTATTTACTTGTTTCTCGTTATATTCTGATCGAATATATGCTTGCAATATGCACGTTATGACTTGACGGTAATTTAATAGCCATTTCATGTGTGTTAAATAAATATTTTAATCTTTTAATTAGATACTTTTAATTTAGATAGACGAATTATGAAGAAAGGACAATCGTTTCACTTTTAAGTGATTAATGCGATGATTAAAAGTTATTTCAAGCGAATTAAGGTTCCTGTTGTATTACCGGGCTAATTATCATAACGAATTTTGTTACGTTGTCTGATACGTAAATCTATTCTGTTTAAAAAGTGATTTATATATTTGTAATGTAACATGTATATTTATTATATACATTTTCAATTTCTTACAAACTCTTTTCCTATAATTATTCAATTGATAGAATTAATAGGTACGTAATTGAATAAGGAAATTAAGATTAAGTATGTAATTAACGTAATTGAATGAGATAATAATTGAGCGTCTTATTTGTTCAAAGTGCCATCGTACTCGTATCTATTTTCTTTTTATTATTATGGCTAAAATAAATTTTTGCCTAAACTTTCACTCGTACAATTAAGAGTTTATTTCAATACTTTTGTTAGAAAATTAAATCTGTGTACGAAGAAACCTAAGCCGTCGTAACATACAAAGTACAAAGCCATAATAGAACAAGTATTTCGCTTTATAATAATACGAATGTAGATGATTTTGACCTAGGATAACCATGTAGTTACTAGAACTATTTATATTCTTGTCTTCCAAATAATAACCAGATTTGAATTCTGCTCTACATGCTTTCTTGGGAAAGATTATTAAAAATCAACGATGGGTAATTAATTAATTCTAATCGCGTCAGGACGCGCAGCTTGCAAAGGACAACGACAAGCCAAGTTATTGCATCGGGATACGTGCTCGCGATATCTGGCGATAAAATTTGCATTAATCGTTCTCAACAGCGAAAAGAATACAAGAAACGAAAACTCCATAGTCGAAAACACGAAATAGATTTTATACGAGAAAGAAAATCAATTGCACCTAAACGTTGTAAAAGTGTCTTAGGAAAGTCTATTTTCTTACGTTACACAATCAATAGTATCAACCATCGTACATTTTTACGCTTGTTTGTGTTACAAATGTTGGGCGAATGTGATAGATCTGTTAATTTAGAAAATTAAAAGTTACCCGAATGGTTTCTAATGAAAACTCCGTTCCTTCTGCCGTAATAATTTCAGCGATCTTTCAAGAAGTTTACATGGTTTCACTTCATCACTGATCTTCATATAATTTCAGTTAACTTGCTCAACTTGTGTCTTCAATATCGAGCGATATTTCGTTATCTTACTAACCTGTTGACTTCCTCCTACGGTTCTCCGATGGAATTTAAAATATGAAACCGTCGCGGTTACTCCATAATTTGCAATCTTTCATTTCAATTCGATTCAAAGCGTTGGTTTTTAGAATTCCAATAAACGTCTTTCAAAGTAAAACTCTACGTTTTGAAAACGAGAAGAAAATTATTTCTGGCGTAAGCCTGTACGTAATATGGATTCGTTAAAAATTTTAATTAGAAATACGTACGTATACAAATATACAGATGCATTCTTATTACAATAAATCACGAAGTAAATTTTGCAAAAGAAGATAGAAATGTGTGAAAATTCGAATCCCTCGCACTTGTCGAATATGTGTGTTTTCTCATTAATATTCGGGACAGAAATTGCTCCAGAAAGGCGGACAGTTAATAAAGTTTCATAATTACCATACAGCCGGAAAAATAAACGGAGCGGAATGATTCTCAGAGGGAATAAAATTTAAATAGGTATGTTACAATCCCGTATTTCTGCTGGTATCATAGAAATAACATTTTTCCAGCTAATTAATGAAACCCGAACGGAGAAACCAACTAATTGACACGTTTTTGCCGGTTGTATGCTTGATTAACCTCTACCAATGGAATATAATTGCGTGTTATACTTTCGAATTTATATCGTTTACGAACGCCACGATTTGACGATCGCTCTAATTAATCTGCTAATTACTAACATGAACAGACACGATCGGAGATTTTGCTTGCTTGTAACAGAACAGCACATCGTTATTAACTTCGTTGTTACATTAGCCGCCGGATTGAATGAAAAATATAATGCGATCTTTGTAATTAACTTGGATCGAGTTTGAACATAAAAAAAGAGCTGAATTCAACAATCAGCTCTCTCTCTCTCTCTCTCTCTCTCTCTCTCACTGATTTGGTTTAACAAACTTCTCATTATTGTATTTTATTGCCGTAACCAACCCCAACAGAATTTTAAACGAGCCCCCTTGGTTCACGTGATTTTCGAGTTTTAAAACAAAGAGACCCTATTGGTAATTAACACGACGAAGTTTACCCTAAAAAAGCATTGACGTGAATTGAAAATTCAATTTGGAGATAACTTCAATAATATAATATATATATATAGAAACTATCTTGTTTTGTGCTTGCAAGTTCAATAAAAGTTGGATTATCAATGATTCCATTCTCAATTTCCATGAATGTTGTTAATTAAAATAATCTATATTCCAATATTTCATGATATTCAGGACCTTTTATTAAAAATTTCGATAATACAGACTACGAGAATGTGATATTATATTCGGATGCGTCTACCTTGAAAAGTTTAATAAATCATACGACTTCTAGATTAAAATACTTCATGAAAAGTATTAGTCGTTAAATTGTTGTAATATATGAGCCAGCAATTCATAAATAGAATAGAATACAATATATCTGTATTCTTTCAAATTTTAAAATCCGTTATTATATATTCATGAAGATTCGAAAAAATTATACTGAAATCCTTTTAGATAAATACACACCTTCTATATTTACTTCTTGCATTTATTTCTCTTTTGACCATAAGCTACACGTTCACAACATTTCCAATCCTTTCAAATATATTTATCTCGTCTATTTGATCATCGCCTTATTATCAATAAGTCGAAAGAGTTGCTCGTTCATTCACAAGTATATAAACAAAAACGATCGTCGGCTGACATAAACGAATCAACGAACAGGCAAAAGGAAAGACTGCACAAAGCGCGTCCGCGTTTCCAAGTGTCTTAAAACGAATCGAAACAAGGGGAGCACTTTAATCAGTGTACAAAGAAGAAAGACAGGATGGATTACGAAAAATCTAAGGAGATCAAGTATAAAACGTCGAAGTAAGAGGTCCGCTCTGAGGTCCGCTAACCTTAAACCGAGTGTTACGTATGAGCTTTTATTATAGGAACTACCCAAGCTGTGCGACTTACGAGGCGAACCGGTGGATTGTGTAGGTAGCTCTAGGTGGCGACTGGTACGAGAAAAGGGTTGTTGTAACAGCAAGAAGAAAGGAGCACGAGCGGCGTCAACGAATAAAGGCAAACGGGGTTGTGGGGTGGGTTGTGAAAACAAAAAGAAAGAACGAAAGAAGAGAGAAAAAGGAGGAGAGAGAAGGGAATAGAGGAGAAAGTAGCGCGCGGAACGGCATTACGTAGGTGCAAGAAGAGCAAAGGAAATAGAAGAAAGCGGCAGAACTGAAGACAGGCAAAAGGGGAGCCGCAAAGGCCACAGAGTCATCCAGTGACTGCACGTTCCCCTGGCCCGTCTCCAAATCTACTCTACAAGCTTTTTCTATTTTAGCCCCTTATTTTTCCGTTCTTCTGATTTATCGTTTTATTGTTCAGCAGCCGCTCTGACGACCGCTAAACCTGGCTCACCCCCTCCTGTCCCACCTTCTAACAGACTCTCGATCCTTTTTATATCCCATGCTCTCCGTTTGTGCGCGGTCTCACCTCTGATCGACACGTAACGATGTTCGTCCCGGGCCAAGCCCCAGTCTACGACCGATCCACAAGTCTCTGGCAAGGAAACATCGATACAAGCTTTTTGCACGATGCTTCTGGATGCTGGCCATATTTTTTTGACGCGTTAACGAGCATTTCGTGTGAACAGACAATTTCTCAATTCTGAGAACCGGTATTCCGTAGTCTAATGATCGTAGTGTTATTTCTGACATATTTAGATCATATTTTACTTTAATCCTTAAGATCGGTGATAGATCGTTGGCGTTGGCTTTTGGCTAATTAGCCGGATCATTACTCTATATCCTATATATAATTTATAATAGTTTAAAAAAAGACTGCGTAAAAATACGTATGTCAATGCAGAAACGTATAACGCATACTGAACGATCTTTTTCATCGATCAATACCTGAATAAAATATTTGACACATATTGATTCTGTATAATATTGTTAGAAATATCGTTTCTTACGAAAACATAGTACGCAACATCTTCAACGATCGACAATCTCGTTACTCGTGTATCTAGTACAGTAGAATTTTATTAAAAAGCGTTCGCTATCGACTGTCACGTGAATTTCATATATTTTGCTGTAGGAACAGCGGTAGAATGAAGTATACTACACCATAGCATTTACTTTTCGCAGTATATTATATCGCACTTGCACGCTTTTTCTCTAACATTGTGATCCAAGTCATTCGCGTTGTTAACTCAGTCGATGAAATTTCTTATTTTAATAATTCCAAATAATTCATGGATCACCGATGATCATCGTGACCGTCAATGTGTTAAATAAACCTGAAATGCGCCACAACGAAACACGCACTGGTAGTTGAAACAAATTACGAGAGGATCGGATTTTGATTAATTAAATACGCAGGTAATTTTATGCTAATACGAGGATGGATTTTTGCATTCTGAATAAAACCATCACGTGCATGCTCATTATACCGGTTTCCCATGACTTATCGCGCTTTACAAGCGTTCAATATAGTTTTCTGGCCATGTATCATTCGTGGAAATAACCCGAATGCTCGAGGCAGGTATCGGCAGCGTGTACAAGGCCAAAACGAGGATGAGTGTACTCGACCAGAACCTGCACGTGTATATGTATATTTGAAATAAACCGAACTGGGCCTGGCCCTTTCGAACTGCATGATACACTTATGATCCGCCAACGTTAATTACTAGAATAATTGTACATCTGAAAATTTAAGCATTCCATAGATATACTTTGCTCGAGATTAGATCGAGCAGCACGCGTAACCCGACTAAGATAACTTGCACGTTGTTAATATTCCCTTGGAATATTATTTCAATCTTTGTCTAAAGGCAGCACGTATATTAGTGGCTTTTCTAGCAAAGTATTATATTTTACTATATCTTTGCGTTTAACCTGCAGGTTCATAATTATTTAAAGATAATCGTCTCTAACTTCTTTTACGTTCACTGTCTTTATTTTCTTTCTCAGCTAAATTTCATCAAATGTAAATTTTCAACATCAAATTTCGCTACGAATACTCACTTAACATACTCCACGTTTCTATCAATGTAAATTATTTAATCATTTAAATCTTTGAAATTATCGAGGCTTTATATAACGCGCTTTTCTTATATTTCCTGTCGATATTTCCAACATTCCATACCCGATTCTTTCATTTCAATTCCCTTCGAACGTTTGAAACACCAAAACTATAGAACGCAATAAAAAAATCTAATCTTAATCTCATGTTAATCCACTTTAATCTTTGACAATCATTCAAGATACGATAGAAGCGAACGAAGAAGCAGAGCCGAGGTCGTCGATCACGTAGCGCGAAGTTCAAAGTCCCAAGCGGCCAAAAGGAGGAAAAACTTTTGCTGTATAAGTACTACTTCGCGACACTTTCGTTCCTTCTTCGTTGCTTCTTTCGCGTTGTCAAATCATGAAAGATCCGCGTTTTCGTTGTCGTCGTTCCGCGGCTGAGGCAACAAGGAAAAGACGCGTCCCATCTTGCTGGATGTTCGCCAAAGTCACGAGACGCTGATTCTCAACCGTCTTATCCGAATCTGCTGTCCGTCTCGCGATTCTACTATCCCGCCTTTCTGTAGCTTGCCGCAGAAAAACCTTCAAATAAACATAACTGTTGAGAACCATCGTGGGAACGTCTATCACAGAAGAGTGCTTCTGTACCTCGTTTGGCAAATATTCGCAGCAACATAGGATATAAGAACATCTTAAATCAGAACTAACAATAAACGATACACCATTTTCTCCTATTTTGCATTTCAAACGTATCCCTTTTCCTTTATACGACTTTCGTCTAGGTACTGCTTCATCGCGAAACAATGAGACACATCTGCAAGGAAAATTCAGTAAGCGAGTACTGTAGTTGGTTTATCCTCGAACCTTGTCGGATGGTGTTTGAGCATTTAACCGAAGTTATAACTCGACGGTCATCAGCATCGTCCAATTTGGAAACTTGCGACCTCCGAATCCAAGGCTGCGTTATTTTAAACAAGTTCCAAGACTGGTGACAGAACGCATCAATTACATCGCTTAATAAGAAGCTAGGATGATACTATCGCCTACGCAGATTCTATAAGAATGCTGGCAAGTAATAGATTTTTCTAAATCCTTCCTTTCCTAAAATAGTTCCGTTTACTAAATTATCCACTAAATGATAAGCAAATTTTAGTGACATGTTTGTTGGCGATTTTTCTAAAGGGATTAAGAACGTGTCCGAGTCATGAACGTGTGTAAAATGAGCAAACCTGCATACCATAGCAATCCCAGGTCTTTTTTAATTCAACGGTAACGCCTTAATTTACGTTCTATTTCTTATTGAAAAAGAGGACATTTCGTACCACCATTCGACACAGGCTTTCTTTGTCGCAACAACTAAAATGTGACTGGCCATTTACGCGAACGCGCAATGTTTTTCCAGCTACGAGGGCTGCTTTTAACTTTAAGGCGGCTGGTGTTTCTATTAATTCGAATGACGGTCGGACTTTGCACCGCGACGCGTATACGTGAGACGTCTGTTTAACGACATTTCAGCGTCGTTTGTATGCCACGCGTTCTACCGTAACCATTGTGCAACCATAGCAAAAATACGCGGAGAATTCACGGCAAGTGCAAATTTCGAACGGTAGCTAATGTTATAATTATCTCATTTTTCTACGTGTGATATAATACATCGCTGCTTGGCACTGATAATGGCAACAATTCAACAAATCTCAAACTTAAACGATACATTTACGATTCCATCAGTTCTGGCCTTAGTTAGACCGATATAACTTGTGTTGTTTTGCCTCGTAGCGTCGTCGAAATGACTCGCGAAGATCGCTTTGTAAATTTTGGAAAGCCTCTTCTTGTCCCAAAACTGACGTTTTTTTGACAAACAGCGATGTATGTACATGTATGTCTTGTGTTTAACCCATCATAAAATTTTAATCGAATGATACAATGAAACCATTTTTTGGTGCTGGTTGCTGAGAAATGGCCCAATTAAAATAAACACATAATACAGGGTGAAGGAAATTGAAAGGGATAGGCAGGGTAAATGTACAATTAGAGAAAATGGAAATACAGAAATTGCAGTAGTAAAGTACAGGAGAAAGGGGAATTGATAAGAGTAAATGCAGGGAACAGAAAACAGAAATGTAAATAATATAAAAATGAAACCATTAAACAAGAAACACCTATTGCAAACAAACGTATAAAAATGGTAATGTTATATTCTTAATTTTCTTTTAAATCTTTTCTTTTAATGAAGCACTTCGATGAATTATATTGTTCGATATCATCAAATTGATAACGAAACAATTTTCAAATAATATTATCAATGAAACAATGAAACAAAAAGAAAATGACTATCAGAAACGAAATAATAAGAATGCTGACAATATATTCTTAGTTTCTTTTAAATACAGCAATTTATTGAATTATATTGTTCGAAATTATCAAATTGTAGTCTGTTAATTTCCTCGTGCCAATCATTCCAAATTTAAATAAACGCAATCGGGCTGTACATGAAATTATCATTATTAAAGCAAAGAATTCTTAATTATCCTTTAATTAATGATAAAATCGATACAGCGAATTGGTCGAATAATTTAAAACATCGCAAGGTATCCGTATCCTCAAAGCGGCGCTTTCAACCAATGAGACGATATTCTATTAATTTGAGTCACGAGCCAACTTTGTGCTACGATGCGAATACGTGCGACATCTGTTTAATTGCAATCTCGCATATTTAGCGTGCTATAGATGCTTTGAATTTAACGTGTATTACGGCGGATCCCGAGAAGTACGGGAATATTCGAAAATTTCGTTAAATATTTCAAGTTCAGCGCGCGTAACGCAACGCAACAGTGAAATGCATTCGTTGCATTTTTATGATGATTTTCATACGACGCAAACTCCATATATCATATTCGAACGTGTATGCCACGTATTTTTAGTTGTCATTAAACACGTGACTGCTTGGTTTGTGACTGGGCCGACATCAATACATATTTATGATATTCAAACAATTCGATATCAAAGTACTCCAAACGGAAGTATCGGAAGGTATCGGAATTTTGAGCATCAATTTTCAATATCGATATTCCTTGAAATATCCATATTGTACGATATACTTCAGGCATCGATACTTCGTAAAATTATTTATACTCGTTTAATATCTCACTGGAATATTATTTGCAAAGTTAGTAAGAGTTTGTAATAGTATCTTTTTACGTAAAGAACAGACGAATAGTAACATACAATGAAATGGAAATGTTGTTCTCTGTAATTTATGTAAACTGTAAAATCACGATCTATATCTCGTACAGCGAAAGACATGTACAATGTTACGGGATGAAGATATAAGGCGAATAACATAGGAACGTGATATGTCTTCCTGTAGTTGCAAGAACCACTCTATTGTTACGAGCTGAAAAATCCTTTGTATAAATCATCAAGATTCATTATGCGCATTAGAAATGGCGATTTATCACGAAGCATAATTCTTCGTAGCTACCATTTTGGATGGAATTCTTCAAGTACGAGCGTGTACATATATTGCTTTTGTTCTGCATGTGGCGAGAAAATTCTTTGGTATTTTGCACGAGAGTGGATCCGTAACTTTAATTACCCTAAAATCCTGCAGCTTCACTATGATCAATTAGTACCACGTATCTTTATACTTAACGTTTATTATTCCTAAATGTATACATAAATCGCCGATTAATGAAATTGCGAAGCTTTATATATCTTCATAGAATCACATAAAACACCATGACTTTATAACAAAACAAACTGGTCCGGACTTAGCTTTTTACCTCGAAAGTATCAGAATATTCTACACTCATAAAGTATTATATTTTACGTAATTTATTTTTTCAATCAGCAAAGTTCTTTCATCTTCGTTGCTACCATCCATAGGTAGCAATCTCGAAGAGAATAAGCTGTTTTTAACGTATCGACAGCAATCGAAGGAAAAGTGCTCGTATAGTCTTAGGCGGACACGCGTGAATCGATACAATGACGTTCCCGACGATTTGATCTAAGATCGCTGCCATAACGCACGAGACCATGTCCCATCTAGAAGCGTATCTTCGTAAGAACCTGAGCCATAAATTCTTCGGGGCTGAGTTCCACCCGCGGAGCGTTTATAGCTAATAAACGTAAATACCTGGCGTGCTGCTTATGTGAAATACACAACATATTGATACACATTAACTGTCAAAACGTAGGGAGATGGGCGACGACAATGTCGGCAAGAATGACGGTGCCACGAATACTTCACCGTATAACGATTTTAATGTTTCCGTATGCATGGGAATTTGTAAACGACGCCGGGTTGGATTTAACGATTTGCCACATTCCTCCACCTCGTTCCGTTTATTTCAATTTCCAAGTGGCCGCGATGATTGCGCCACTCAGATTACAAAGACGCAAATACATCCACCGTAATCTTTCTTATCTTCGCTGTTCAAACAAATTCACAAGTCATATACGTGCTAGACACGTCTGTCATAAATACAGTAAATTCCACTGTCATTCGAAACTCGGTTATTCTCTATAAATTTGTTTTTGTTACGGTATAGAGAGGATTTGGAAAGAACAAAAAGTTAAAATTTATTTACAAATTATCTAAATTTAGCTCTACATGTAGGTGACTCTCTGAAGGACTCGACAACACACTCGTTTGCTTGTTTATTTTCTTCTAGTCGCTCTTTTGTCTCAACTGAGACCTGGACATCCTGCGACGCTCACATACACTCTAGGGAAGGGATGCATACATGTTTCTGCTCGCTTTTCGCTCCCTCACTCTCACACGTACAATATAAATGTACTATCTATTTAACAGTTTTACACGCCAAATTTCCATTCCTAACGTGTGATACTAACTAGCCGCCGTTTCTCGAACGAGAGCCGCGAGAAATGCGCCTTGTTTCTCCACCATTAGAGGAAAAGTTATTTAGCGTTACGGGCCAACGTTCTTTAACAGAACGATGGAAGAAGAAGAAAAAAATGGGAAAAAACAGGTGGCGGTACAGAACGGCGGAGACGAGGTAAAGAAGGTTCGCGCGATGTACACACGAAGGTGGATGATGTACACGTGTTAAGTCGCGCACGAGAAGCGTGCACGTAAGGCGAGCGTATATCTCGAGTTGGCCGCATGCAATCTACTGGTATGGAAGGGAAATAATATATAACGAGCAGGAGAAGATGAAAGGTGGTTGTGGTGGAAAAAAAGGGGGAAAAAAATAAGAGCGAGAAGGCGAAATCTGACGAGAATCAAGGAGAAAAGTGTACAAACCTCGGGGGTTCTTGGCGCAGCCGAGCAATGTCCGCTCTTTCCTGCAATTATGCTTCGAGGTGAATCCGTCTCTCGTTCGTTGGAGCTGCCAGAGACTTGCACGCGTTCTCAGTTGAACACGTGCACGTGCTTGTGCCTCTGGAAACATTAGCATGGTCTTGAGAAAGCCACGGTTCTTGTAGGTTTTCGCGGTTTCGCGAAATTAAGACGTGACGAGGTTCGCGGAACGGAACAATTCGCTATGCCTCGGCTCGTTGCCTCGCGTTTTCTTCAAATTGACGGCGTTCACCCGAAATGAATCGAAAGTCTATTGTACGTTGCCACGGGGCGACTTGAAGATTACGCCCGTTAGTCTGCACGGAATTTAAATTGCACGTGTTAATTAAGTCACCGTATATAGTGCTATTTATAAGGAATCGGAAGAATTATGGAATTGTTTTAATAGATTCTGTTCAAAAGATGCACCGTGGAACTTTTTTTTAGAAAACCTTCACACGTTCTAAGTTCCGATGAGAAGAGGAAAGAAAAGTTCTTGAAAATGAAGGTTTTAGTGCGAATAGAACTTGTAACATAAACAAATAAACATTTTTCTATAAGAGGAATTTCGTTCGGGAATATTCAAGAAATTCTCGATTATTGTAACAAATGCTAAATACCATCCCGTAAATAGCAGTACAGTGATATTAAACAATTGTTACGGTCAAATTGGTATTCCGAATATATTGTTTATTTGTAATATTTACGTAGATAATTCACAGATTATTTACGTAGTAATTATTAAATAATTTACGTAATTTATTTTAGATAAATATTTCTGTGTATTTCAGTTTATTTAAATTATAAAAAGATGTTATTTAAGTGTTATTTTTGACAAGTTCTTTTTTCTGCACAACACTTTTTATGAAACGGTTAATTAATCATGTTATGATTTATATACCATTTACTAAATAACCATATGAACAATATGATATTGTTAAATAAAACTACTATGTAATATATTAGTAATATATTGGTATTTTTATTTATCCCATGAAACCTTTTCTAGGATATATATTCTAAGATAACTTGTTTTCATGAAACTTTTATTAAACAGACATTAAAATATCTGTTCCATGAGAACACTTCTCAAAGAAGTTCCTTTAAAGAAAAGTAACATTTCTTTCCGCAAAAATTCCACGGGAACAGATATTTTCTGAAGAAACATATTTTCGAAACGAAACGAAACATGTAAGCAAAAACATATTAAACAACCGAAAGATAATAATTTATTTTAATGCCTATCCATTATTCATTTATCAATGGAAACCAATGGAAGAATAAAAATAAATAATAATAAATATAAGAATAACGTTGAAAGGAACGTATAAGGATAAGTATTAAAAATATTGCTAAATTTGCAAAACAAAATTATTTTACGATTATACATCTAGAAACGTAATACAGGCCAATACAAACATATCCGACTGATACAGTATCTGTTATTAAATAAAATTGATAAAAGATGATCATTTAATTCGGTTCAGATATTGATAAAAATATTCATCGTTGCAGAAATAACCAAACGTAAAACATGTTGAAAAACATGAAAATAAATGGGAAAATAAGAGAATACGAACAATTTCGGGAGTCTGTTATCAGTGTCAGCACGTTATTTTAGCAAATGCTGGTCCACGTTAAGGCGGTCATAAATGCGTGTACTGGCCAAAAGTCGAAGATTAATTGGAAACTCGAATTTGATCGCCAAATGTTGATAAAGAAAAGCGGGGAGCGGTTTATGATTCCAGAAAAGAGCGACAAATGGATTCGTGCCAGAAAGCTGTGTAGTCTGACCCGCCGAGAGAGTCAAAATGGAAACAGGCAAAAATCCAAACTTTCAAAATTACGTCAAGAATTATTAACGTCTATGCGTTGTCGTCGAATTCCCCAGAAGTGGAAGCAGAAGTAGCATGGTTTTCAAAAAGGTAAACGTTCTTTTCGGATTAAAGTGAACTGAAACTAAATATGCATTGCTCCTCGGAAACGTTCGTGTCGCTGTTGCACTTGCACTTTGCGAAAAACCAGAGAACCAAAAATATCTTGACATCTCACCATCGTGAAAGTTTGAAATCTGAAATCTAAAAACTAAATTTGTGCTATTAATTTCTCTGTCGCTGTCCTAGAATAATCGCAGTTAGACTAGAACAGCGGTGAATGTCATTGACATTAGAGACGAAGTTGCACTCAATTTACCCGCACTTTTTCCCTTTTAATAATCTCGTCGAAACTGCGAAAGTGAAATGAACTTCGAACTAACCGTAAGTATCTGCGATAAATTCAACTTCAAAGTCAAAATTTACTTTCAATCATTTAAAATAATTGGATAGACAATAGAGATAATTCGCAAAAGTTCAAAGTATATTTTTAGTTCGAACGCTTCATTTTTATCTTTATCTCGTGTTTCGAGCGACAGAGGTGAATTTTGTCGTTTTTGCGATCACTGAGAATCTTCTAACAAAAGGAAGATACGGATCGCGAGCTCCTCTCGACACAAGCAGCCGCTATAAATAATTTGCGACTAGATATCGTAAACGTCATGCGGCTTTTTCAAAATATAAATCACTCCAGCCGAGGCTCGTTGTAAAATCTTACCCTCTACTTTACTTTCTGCTACAACAGCTGGACATAAACGTCTCTCCTCTGATGCGGTTGCTTCTCTATAGTGAAGCGAAATCTTGTATTCGGTAGCGCATTACAATTTTACGTTGCAACATGATCGTAAACAAGCGCACACGAACGAAAGATAATGTTGGATTTGATCATTTCGATACGCGAGGAAGCTAATATGATAATCGTTCGTCGTAACGTTCTTTTCCATATTTCCACGAATAACAGATTTCACGTTATTTAAATAACGCGTTACGTTCATAGACTTAGATCACGTAAGTATTAGGACACATTGTTGGTTCAAATTATTAAGTAAACGAATGTAATTAATCAAAATGTTGTATTCAAAAATTGCACGTACGTATAGCATAAAATACAATGTAACACAAAAGAACAACGTAATCAGTTCAGAATTACATGTTGTCCCTTATAATCTCTTAGAACGTTGGATCAATGATCTCGCGCGAGCTTTCAAATGCTGAATATAACAAGGCAATAACTGGTAGAAAAGGAACTTAATCTCGTTTGATTTTATGGTCACCGGTTCTTCCTTTTTCCATTTTTCATTCGAATTGATCGCACGAAGTAATAGAAATACCGTGACTCGCATAAAATTGTATTCGACGTGCAATCTACACGACTCCATCGTATTCAAATACATACGTATATTTACAACGTGATAAGTTTCCGTGCTACCAAAGTTAGCGCCGGAGGTGGTCATTATCCTGCATAAATACCGATAATATAATAGTTCAACGACGCAAAAGCATTTCGCGTGAAAGCCAACGGGGAAACTCAGTGAACGACGTTTGAGAGGCGAGAAGAGGGAACATGTTGGAGCAGTGGCCAGAGTTGGATGGAAGGAACATAAAACACGAGTCGATCAACGACGTCGAGCCGCGTAAACCAACAGCACCGAGTATAGTTGCATGTATAAAGGCATTGCCCGCGCCTTTCAGAACCTCCGCGAAGTATCGCGAAAAACTTAGTTTTGCCAAGACGATAAATCATCTTGAAATTCGCCCGGGCTGACAGCCATGTAGTTTTACGAGGGCCTGCACGCAAAATGCAAAGCAGCGCCCGTACACCCTGTGGGCTTGCATCGCAATTAATTAGCGTTTCGTGATACCCGTGCATGTGCCGAACCACTCTTTTTTTTACGTCAGCTAACTAAAAACTGCTCGCACGATAAGCTAACACCATTCGATGATCCTGCGGGACGTGTAGCAACGTTCCAAAGGACACGGAAGTCCTGACCGCAGATTAACAATTCTATGAGGAAATTTTTCTACAAGGCGAAAAATGTACAAGGGACGCGCCTGGTTCGTCTCGCGGGATGATCCTGATGACGAATACAAATACATTGAAAGTAAATTTCTAAAAGAGTGAAATACGTAGAGAATTGTTGAATTGGTATACGAGTACGTTAGCAAGTATGACGGGATAATTGGAAGTTACTGATGTGACACGTAAAACGGTATTTTTCGACAACTATTCTTCATGTTAATTCCAGCAACTTGTTCTTGATATTAATCTAACAAGAATATAAAACTATTTCATCCCGTTTTTTAACGATTCAATGTATTTTATTGGCTCGTTTCATTCTTTTTTTTCATTATGCATTAGTGTAAAGCTTGATGTAAATATTTCTTTCGTTTTTAACAGAAGCTTGTCAAAACTGTGAATGGAACGTACATGAAAAGTGAAAAATCTTTTCGAAATAAGATGTACAAACAATATCGCTCGTTTCTTGAAGCACACGTTAAATAAATGAAACTATGACACTTGACAACGAATACAAAGATTACGAAAAAGTGGCCATACCATACAAGAAATAAAAACGTATAGAGGAGCAAGGTGCGAGACGATAATAAATGTAACAAGTAGAAGAATATGGTATTTTATTAAAATCCTTACATTAATGAGAACGCGGAGTTAAATTCTCATAATGCAAGCACATTTTGAAAAACCTCATGGTCTATTTAACTTGTATTCATTTATAAATCATATATTTACAATAAACAATATGTGATTAATCCTTATATTATATATAACCTTCCTTTTTTTGTATTACAAATCTCTCACTCGCGTTCGCTTGTCCTATGTTAGTATCCTTCAAATTCCTTCGATGAATATTGCAATATCTTTAGAGTGCGACAACGTACCGTGTATATCAACTTAAGACCAACGCTTCAATCCTATATGTATAATTTTCACGGTTCGCCTAGGACTTAGAATATCATAATTCATTTAAATCGCTTCTTAATGCATGATGCTTTTAGTTAATCGTTTGATACTTGAACGTTGTCACATAGGTCGACGAATCTAAACGGCGTATTTGAGAACACACGGAGGAACAATCCACTTGGACAATACTTTACGACGCTATAGCGCAGATTTGTTAACATCTCCTCGTAGGAAACAGGAAAATTTGATTCTCAGTAATCGTAAAATTTGTAACTAGCGTTAGCGTCAGGTACAATGCCCGCATCAACCTGATCGGTAGCGATTGAATGATTCTGAACATCGCCCTGCTTTTCGTTATCTTGAAATGTTTCCAGGAAACTTAGCGATTCCATTTTGATCATGACTTTTTAACAAATCCGCTTTTAGGCGGTGGGCTAACAGGTTTTTCAGATATAGGTGTAGTAGGATTCATTCCAATGACACGTGCCATAGGCGGTATCCCGTCACATTTAGAGGACGACGACAAGGTTGGCGATGGGGACAGCCGTTCTACGCACAATGTTTGCTGTGGAAGTTGTGCGTCTGTCTGAATGCCATCGGAGCCATATATTTCCTTTAAAATCATCAGCATAGTATCCTCAGACTCCCTAGACAAAAAAAAACGTTTTGAGTTAATTAAGAGTTTTCTACAAAGTACCTACAATACTCATTGGAAGAGTGTAACTGCGTTTGCATCTATGGGAAATTTAAAGGTGCAAAAACATATAGAATACACATAATAGCGTTGCACAAAAAGTACAGTAGTCGTTATAATATTTAGAGAGTCAAGCAAATCTCTGCCTAAGTTCTACTCCTTTAGACGTGTTCATAAAGATATAAATTAATATATGAAAATATTAGTACATACTATTTTAAACTCTTTATTATAAATAATAAAGGGAAATGATAAAAAAATATTTATCTTGTAAAACTCAAGAACTTTGTCAAGTAATCTAAGTAATAATTAATTTGCTATTTATATACACGAAGCGTTACGTGAAGCCTTCAATGAAGACTTTTCAATAATTTTTAATACGATTTGAAAAATTTTACTAACCAGTAACAGACGTGACTTGTCAATGCAAAAATGTACTCGTTAATGTACTCGAACGGAGCTTCCTGAAGGACGTAATCTATTCTTCGCCCACCATTTAGGTTGCCCACTTTAAACTCAACATCGATATCGTCGTTAGTTTGTTGATCCGAAACTGTTTGTTGTAACTGTTCTTCCATAACTTTGTCTATTTCACGCTCGAGTGTGTTATTATCTGATCTGTGAAACACTGCCAACTGATAGACAGAATTCCATGTACTTCTTACGGAATCCAGTAGCCTCTGCTTGAGATCCGCGCCGACCCGCGCCATTGTCTCCTTTAATTCTACAAGATACACAAATTATGGCAACATTTTTTACGTATTTTTTATTTCCCTAATTTTATCTCCGGTCGAATACCTATCACTATTTTCAATTTATAAATTGTTTATCACATTAAAACTTCCGTGACATATTTTGCAATAAATAGAGGTAAAAATGCTTCAAAAGAAATTCTTACAAAATATTATAAAGAATTCTGTTTCGTTTTATATTAGTAAATTTGTACTAATCTCTATACTAACTTTAAATTACAATTTGAAAATGCATAACTATAAATCAACTTTATATTGATTTACGAAAACATTAAATTTTTAATGGAAACAAATGTAGAGATACTTAAAAGAATGTTGAAATGAATTTTATTGCATATAAGGACACGACAAGTAAATAAAACCGTACCACAAATAATATGTTACTAAAATGCTCTAAAATATCTCTTTTGAAATGTAAAGTAAAAATTGTTTAATTGATCTGAAATAGATTTTGTATATCACAGTAGGTCTCAAATGAACGCTTACCTAAATGCATTCTCTTACGTCCCTTATGGTGGGGAATCAACATTGGTCGATATTTAGGAGCATCTGGATTAATGAGTGCTTCGACTCTATAAGCTACTGGGTCGAACGGGTGAAATATGTTGAAAAAGGCGGGACACGTTGGTAATGCAAAATCTTCCCCGAGCATATCAATGCCACGAACTGTCACGAACATACCAATTGGACTACCGAGAGCGAAAAAGGCACGTGGGTGAAAATGTAACTGTGTATAGTGTATATAAGGCTGACCCGTTCCGGCAGAACCTACTACGTAGCTTATCTTTTTACTGAGACGTCGTTTCGCTACACGATCGGATAATTGAGAGGGATCGATATTTTCTTGATTCTGAAACAAACAAAATTAAACTGTCGTTATAAACTAAAAGTAAATTAATAGTTCGAGTGATAATAAAAGTTTATGATTAATTTTTTAATAATTATTGTTCGACCGTATTCGCGCTGAGACGCGTTTGTTTGAATGATTTTGACACTGAGTTCACAGTTTAAATATCACTACTTATTTCCAAAAACTTTTGAACGATATATAAAGACATATTCTGTACTATTCTAATTTTTAAACGATCCGTAAGATCTTCAGAACTATCAGTTTATATTAAAGTGTAATGTAATATAATAAATCAAGTTGCAAGAATTTAGAAAAATTCATTCTGACTGGATGCGTCGAGTAATAGGTATACAAGCAACCTATGAAAATTGGTTTTCATCGGCAACTTTAACAAGAAAGATTTTTCTGAAATTAATAATTTCTCGAAATATAAAAATGACAATAAATAAAAAGGTTTCTTCACGCATTCTTTAATCAAAGACTTGTTCGATCGTTTTTCTAAATTCTCTTTTCTACGTTTCCCCTTTTAAAATCAAGTAAACATGATTTACTTACTTGCTCTTCGTTAGTTTCACTGTCATCACACGATGTATTATCCGACAGCGGTTTCTGATGGCACAGAAGATCAAATAAAATTAAACTACCTAAAGAATGGCCACCCAGATATATTCCACCATCGAAATCCGGATTACGTTTCTTGAAAAGAGCGGCTAGTCTGTTTATTTCATTTCCAACCGTCTCTGTGATGGTTTGACAATATACTGGACTAGTATAGAAAAGTATGTCGAGCAATGTGTCATTGGTGAAATGTCGTAATTTCGGTATACTCTCCAAAGTGATCGCTTGTAATTTTTTATCGATTCCAGTATCCTCGGAATGAAGCGTCGTGTGCCACGAGATTGGTAAAACTTCTATCCTATTCACGATTCTCTGTTCACTGGCGGTTCGATAATGTGACTGGACTAACTGCAGCGAAATACTTCGAAATTCGTCGACTGTAAATCCATAACACGACTTATTAGTAGCACCATTAAATTGTTATTACATTGAACTTATTACCAATGCAAATAGTTATTACAATGTATTTCTATTATTTATTATTCGAGAAGCTTTAGTACCAGACTTGTTTACCATGCAAAAGTATAAAATTGTTTTTCATACATTTAAGAATTGAACACAATATTACTTTTTATTTATCATGTCGTTCAGAATTTCCTCTCTGAGAAAGTAGAATTTTTAGAGATACTATAAGTTTACATTTAAAGGAATACTGAAGATTTATAAAAATAATTTTGATCGTACCAACTTCTTCCACGGTTCGGAATTTCAAGTCACAAACGCTTCCAATGCCATGAACGATGAACAGAAGATGATCCACTTTCTCAGGCTCGCCATCTTCGATGTGGAACTCGTCAAGGCCTCTTTTTATCACCTTAGGCCTACTACCAGCACCCTGTAAATATGCACTGTCCTCTGAGCCCTGTACAAATTGCGATTCAACATTTCCAACAGAACCATTCGTGCGTAATAAAAAAGAAAATAATCGGAATAAAAATGAATGCGTGACATGCCTGCAAAGACAGCAGTTTATACTGCGCTGAACGATAGCTAGAAAATCAACGATTATTTTATAAATTGTTTACTACGCTAATGAAATTACAGCGAACTCTTCCAGCAACAAAGATTTGGTTCAAAATATATTTAAATCATCAAGTATGCAATTTATTAAGTACTCTTCTTCCAATTATGCGTTATACTTAATTTATAGAGCCTGAAAAATAAAGTCTTTTTTTTTTATTTGACCACAGACTATATTTTCCATAAAATGTAACGTCATTTAAGATGTATCTTTTCTTTTAATTTATTTCAAATTTGAATTTTATTTTAAGATGTAGCATAATAATACTTCGAAAATATTTGGCAAAATACTTAAATGTCAAATTTAGCATAAACTGAAAAAGTGTGGCATTCAAAAAATAAGCATCTACCTAAAGTGTTTAGTATAAAATATCGTGATCACACACAATAAAAAGATTAAACACAATAGTTAAAACAAAAAAGAACATAAATGTTAAAGCACATTGAAAATTCTATTATTAAGGAACAAATTTTTAAAGATGCATACTACTTAAGACACATTAGAATTCATGCGCACATATTTGTACATTTAGTTAACTAAAAGATCAAATAATACTTTTAATCTTCGTACCCAAAATACAAATATATGAGACAACAGTATCAAATAAACATCTTTAGCATATACATTTATATATACAAAATAATTATCTAATACAAGGTGCCTCACAATTCACGATACAAACGGACAAAGGAAAATCAATAATAACAAAATTGCGTTAGAGACATCGTTTTTGGGAAAATCGACTTTGAACAACTTGTGACGTATATATGAATTTTCCTAATCTCCAATTAGAAAGATCGATGGGGGATTATTATTATATGTATGAACAAAAAAAAAAAAAAAATATAGAATAAAATTTATTAATTCCGAATGCTTTTTAAAAAGCAATACTCTTTTATGGTAATCCTTTCTGATATCAGATAAATATCAATTTCTTTGCGTGCTTTTAAATTTTAATCTACTTTTCAAAATTAACTTTTCTACACCCAACGACAGACTGTAATGCGTTAATATATTCGATCTCAGTTTAATTTTTCCATATACTATACATTCCATAACACATTAATAGAACATCGATACAGCAGAATACTAATAAAAAAAGAAAATGGTACGTTTAAATAAAAAAACAGCACAACAACAAAAAGATACAGTAATATGTATAATTTACCGCGCTATTGCCCCACGAAGCTGCCAATTCTGGTGATGCAGCTGTCAAATAATGGGCCTGTACTGTGGCACTGTGAAAGATGATGTATTCTCCGCTGTTCAAGTCGATCCTTCGGTTCCAACTGTTCGACAGACATGCTTGTTTATATTCTTCCTCGAGTTTGGCAGCAATACTTTCGTCGTAAGGAACGTATCTTGACTCGGTTGGTCCTTTGAAGAACCAAGAACATCGTCTTACTTCCGTCGATTCTCCACTCCAATAAACGGGGGATCTCTGACGACGTAAAATGTCCACGTCGTAACGACCTCCGTCAGTAGCAACTGTCGTTTCAGGGGTGATTTCGCTAGAGTTGTGAACGTCTTCTAAACGCAAGCTGTCTTGCATGGAGAACGGAAGCCATAGCACTTTGTGTTCCACCTTCTTGCGATAAAACCAATGGTGATACACCCCTCTGTACTGCATGCGTTTATCCATAGAGCCAGCAGTCTAAAATTAATCGCAAAATATAGAATACATAAAATATGGAATAAATAAAATTTTATAGTATTCTCTTAATAGAACAATCATGGATTAAAAGAATATGTTATTCTTTTGACTTAGATAATGGTTATGGATAGACTTGCGGATCTATATCTTAATATGAACAGCTAAAACTTAAATAGGGATTCGTTTTATCTATTAGAAATTACAAACAGTACTCTATTGTGGATATTTTGTATGTTTTTGTATATTGTAGATATTCATTAAATGCATAGACAGATAGCGATGAAAATAATCTCACGGAATTATTATAAAATACAAATTATATCATATAAATACGATTGCGTGTCTCACCAAGTTCTGAATATTAGAAACACCGTCAGCGTTATCGCGTCCACCCAATGGGTTAACTGACATCTGAACTGGATTCAGTGTAGCCGAACCTGTGGGTTCAGGAACGGTTGCCGTCACAGGAGACGTAGTAGGAAATTCAATGCCAATTCCACTCGTTATATCGTACGTTTTCGTTGGTCCAGCGAAATTATTGAAATAGTGATGAGCGTGGTTCGTTGTTATATTTTGCACTGGTGGCGCGTACAAGTGGCTTGCAGGTGCGTATTGCGGTAATTCTTGAAATTGTGCGGGATTGTAAAACAACGGCTGTTGCGGTTGTTGAGCAGACGCGTTACATGTTGCAATCACAGTCTGAGAAATTTGATTACCGTCCCACGGCGACTGAGCTACGGGTATCGAAGGTCTAACGAAACTGGAATCGATCGAGCTACCGAGCGACACTTGTTGTAAATCGTTTCCCGAATAAAGTACGTCTACAGGGGCATTCGTGCTATGTTCTTTGTACTGGAAAGTAGAAAACGAGCTGGCATCCTCTTTCGGCGTAGCGAAGAACGAGCTCGCAGATTGTGCGAAATTGTTAGAGGGATCGGGGAATGTGCTGGCGACTGAAGCAACCGCTGCAGAAGAACTCAACCTCTGGTCTGGCAGCTTTCCCACAAAGACGTCACCACTCGATGCGAAAGACTGGGGTTGATAATATTGTTGTGGGGGTTGCACGTTCGATGGAACACCATGACTCTGCGGTGCATCGAACTTTTCGAGGTCTGTGTGCACTTCCTGGGACGGTACCGTTGGCTGTATCGCCTCTGAAGCCTCTTGTCTTACAAACGCATTGCTCAACGCGTCAGATTTCGGTAACTCGTACTTGTCTTCAGCACTAGTTAAATTTACATCGTCGAAACTCTCAGCGATTTCACACTGTTTTGCACTTTCCTCGACTTTCGTTGGCGTCTCGGTGGGTAGGTCCGGCGAATCTTCCTTTCGTTCGGCAAGCAAGTGTTCCAACTTCTCCGAAACTTGAACCGCAGACACTGGCGCAAAGGTTACAGAAGGTTTCGCCTCCGCGCTGGATCTCACAGTACTGTCTTTCAAAATTGGCAAAGGCGAGTCTGTTTGACTCTTCGCTACCACCGGTTCTTTTTCTAAGTTGACCGTCTTCGGAGGGAAATCTCGTTGACCAGCGTATGCATCAAACGCGTAGTAAGAAACGTTGGCCGGAGTATTCTGTGGAGTAATCGGTTCCGGAACTTGCAGAGGAATTGTCCGGGCAGACGACAGAGGAACGTTTGGTCTGTCGACGACAGGAACAGTTTCAGAACCCGAATTTTGATTCTGAGGCGTTACACTTCGCGAAGTGCCGGTAGAGCTGTAAGGAACTGTTGCTGCCACTGGACTAGACCTAAAAGACTCTTGCAAAGAGTTGGCCTGTGACAGATACTCCGGCGTGGAACGTTGTAACGACGGTGAATTGGTGGAAATCGACGTTTCAACGGGTTGATAACTTGGAACTGGCGCGATAGATTCGTTTGGATTGAATATATTAGGTGTTGCGATATTCGATATGGCTAACGGTTGAGTTACCGGGGCGGAATATTGTTTGGACGCGTTTGATGTTAAATCGGGCGGCGGTGCGTATTTAAGACGTCTTTGACTGCCAAGCCGATATGAAATGGGCCCTGAAACGAAAGAAAAAGGATTATTATATTATGCATTATTTATTTAAGCCAATTACCTGGATATCACTAATATTCGCAACTTTCTAAGAAATCTAACAAATTTACCATTTGTTGAGGAAGGAAGCGTAGGTGGCACCGTCGGTTGTGGCGGGGCTGACAAACTTCCGCTAATTCCAGAATTAACCTCGACGGATCCTGCAAAGTTCGTGCGTCGAGGATCGTGAAAATTGGCGACTACAGGAGGTGACGTATCCCTCAACGAGTTACGATCATGCGAAGGCACATAAGGATTTGTATTCTGTACACCGGTTACTTTCTCCACTCCTTGATTCGCCTGAGATGTCGAATTGTCGCCGGTAATCGATGACAATGATAAATTCGGCAAGGAGGAAAGAATGGAGGTGAGGTATCCTTGTTTCGTTGGCTGACTCGGTGGATTCTTGTTTTCTTCAGGATGCAGGGGTATTGGCGTGAATTCACTTTCCGCATCGGCTGCAGTTGTCGATGTCGTTGAATTCTGTAAACTCGCCGGCTCCTGACCTACGAAGCTGTTCAGTTCAGCACCTGAAAACAACGGAAAATTCGACGATGTTTTAGAATGTATAAAACAGTTTTATGATATAGAGATCATTTTCTTCGGAAGTGTTTCTTTCCTGAAATAAATCGAGATTAATTATGGTGAATAATAAGATTGATAATGATACGAATAGGATTATATTTCCCTATAATTCTTATTTAAAATACGTTTGGATTTCGTGCAAAACAAATTATTCACATACATGTTAGAAAGCAATGAATCTAATATTATCTCATTAGACAGAATTATACGTGTAAATCACGAAAACCATCGCCGAATGATAGTTTTGTAAATTTAATAAAATCTAACGTATGAATAAATTAACAAATGAATTACTTATTTATGTAAAACAATAATGTCTCGAGTATAATTATTCCACAAAAATTATACAAGCTATATCAACCTTCTAATCACAACAAATACCCTTAATACAAACCTATTACCTCGCTTTTTCAAGGAACGCATAATTTTTAACTTTTCGTCGCTCTAAATTCCTCGCGCTAATACCGAACAGAATAACAAACATCTCAGGCAACCCTGCTCTATCTTTAATCTTTAATAAAATCTCAAGTTTAAATCTGTCTTCTTACGAAGCAAAACCTGCGTGCTTAATCTCGATGCTTAAAATCTGACGCAATGCTATATAAATTACCCAAGTTCCTGAAAATCCTCTATTTACATGACGTAGAAACGACATAGCTCAGCAATCATCATAACCTGTTACAATTCTAAAGCCATCCACAATCTCATTCTTTGCTATATTAACCGTGAATCCCTCAATAAGCTGATACCTCGACTGGATTATTCACAAACTGTCAATATTGGACAGGATACAATGAACGTAAATCCCGATGACAAAGATAATTGCCTGTATCTTTTCTTACGCGTACGATTGTGCTGACATCCTGTCGGATCTCGTATTACCGATTTCTATAGCCGATCTCACATCCTGTACACGCGTTCACATCAAACACCTGTGATTGTGCAATATGCCGCGTTTACACCTAGATTTACTTTGCGACCACGTTATCGTCCACCTAATTGACAAGACACCTTACCCTTTTGTAAACGTCTACGCCCGCAACTTTATAAGTAACTGCCTCATTTTTACGACGAGTTTTCTGACCACAGTGTTCCCGAAACATCGAACGATATCATGTCAGCGTTAACGTGTTTCTGGTTCTTGTTTGTTTGTTATTTGGTGTGTATCAAATGCGCGATAGTTTTCGACGATACGTCAATCGTGGACCCTATTGGAAGTATCGATGGAGATTCGAGAAAAAACTGGACGCTTTTCAGGCAATCGTTAGATTCGAAAGCTTCACAGGCACCTCATTGGATTCGTTCAATACAGCGTTCAGTGGATAAGGAAGTTTTTAAACAATTAGAAAATACCGGTGACGATGGAATTTTAGTTTCCTCTACGGACGCGTGTTCTAGGTGAGATGATCACGAGGATCTATTAAGAATTGATCTTTGGAATTTTCTTGCACGGAATCATCGAGCATCAAAGGATCATTAATTGAGACGTGATGAATGAATTCTTTGATACTCATATGGCTTTTGATGAGTATTTTTAAATCCAGACATCAATTTTCTTGCATTTATATATTTTCTGAATTTCCTTGAACAGTGAAGCCTTTAACATCTTTCATATCTTCAAGAGGAGACTTAAGTATTAAACATAATTATGAACGGGATATAAAATAAAGAGCAAATGTAGAAAATTTTCACAAAAATCGTTCATATAACTGTTTTAGTGATGACCCAACCAACTTGTACTGAAATATTAGATCTTATCTTGATGACAAACAGCCGCTAATTCGTAACTTGTCCAAGAACCTAATAACTACTGAATAAATATCTGAATAATACTGAATAATAATGAATAAACATCTAATGCAGTGAAACACAAAAATTTACATATATTTAATGAATTTCATGTATTCGACTTATTTGAAGTAACTAAAAACGCACATTGTTGCGAAATGGTGTAGGCTCGCATATCAGTGACTATAAATTTGCTCGGTATATCAACATATTTCTAAAGGCAATTTCAACAAATTTGAAGCACATTTCTTATAAAAACCGTAGAACTTAGATCTTAAATCGTACGTTACGTGCACTCGATGATTACGGTGCACTTGTAAGATATTAATATGTACAATATTAAATGTTAAATAACATTGCTTATTATATATTTAAGATAGTAAATAATAAAATAAAATTTCAATTTATCATAAAGGTACTGCATTGATAGATACAACAAGGACGGAGTCAATAAACAATATGTCAATGTCTTTTGGACTGACGACATAGACATGTTAGGTAAGATACATTAACATGGAAAAGTAATTATAATTTCAAAACAACTGTATAAAAACTGTAAAACGGTCATGCTTTATGGATTTAATTTTTAACCTAACCCCAATCTATTAACATTTATATTATCGTAGTTTTTATGTAATTAGTAATTAATTGTGCAGCAAACTAATCTGCTTAGTTGTCTACTTTCGACGCAGTTTCAACTAAGCTTCAATAAAATTGATTAAATAGCAACAAACCTATGAGAAAGTAACTTGCATGCTGAAATATTTTAGATCAATCTCGACCAAAAGATCATTCGCAATTACTATTAAAAACAGAATCGACGGTTACACGAAATTTGAATAACATCATCAAAAATTGTCAGGTACGATTCAACAAAATTTCTACAATAGTAGCGCTGCCGTTTAAATAGCACTCATCGTCTTCTTTATGCTTTTAGATTTACCTTGACCTAAATTGTAACACCACTGAAACAGGAACTGCCTCGAATTACGCAGACAGAGAGTTCCAACCAAACGTGGAAAATAGCGAGAGAAATAAAAGCGATCGGAGCAGGGTTATTGATCCTATTGGCGTAATTATTATTTCTATTACTTTAAATTTATTCACGAAATGTACATGTTACGCGAGAAACATGAAATTCAAACCAGGCGTATTTTGAACAACGAAAATTAGAACTAATCCTTCGTACACAATATCCGAATCACATGAATATTTTATAGATCTCGGGTTACATCTTAAAATTAATTAAATAAACAACAGAATAACTACATCTATATATCTAATTCTCCGTAATAACAAGAAATGGAATATTCTATAGCACGGACATTAATTAATGGTATTATGCAAATACTGTTGCCTTGGCAAAATGTTACCGTTATACGAATTTTTATTTCATTTTAAATTATCAAATAATTTAATGAACATCTTTTTGTATATATTTATTATTGTCTGAGCAGAATATACAGTTACATATATTTAAATATATTTAATAATATAACAAATGTTTCTTAAATATTTTCTGACAGATAAAAATAGCAGAAAAATATAATTTGAACGGACAGACGCAAACGAATTTCCTAGTGAACAGTACAATTCATCGAATCATCGTAGACATCGATGGAAATGTTTCGAACGCATTGCTTCAAATACCCATGGGTGAGTTTGTCTTAAACGCTTGATTAAATTTTAGAGACGCAGCAGGCCAAGATCAATTCGATAAATCAAATTAGCAGCAAATTAACCAATTCATCAAACGTAAATCTGTTTACGTCGACGCAATAGCAGCTCGGGCCACGTGTTTTAATACTACACGTCCAATTTAGTTATGCATTGTAAACTAAAAATAATCTTCGATCCTTAGTACGTAGATTAGCAGGTGAATTAATAGCACTCGGCAATTTTCATGTCCATGTTCAATGTGCCGTGTTATTTATGCTGTACGCATATTTATTACACGCGAAACGTAAGATATCATTTACGTTTTATGTAAATGAGAAAAACTGTACGAATTAATAAAAAATACTTATCAAAGTCGTATCGACAAAAGTGTAACTGATGAACAACGTACTTGTACTAAAAATGATATCGGTCATCTTAGCGTAGGTACAGTTTTCTTTGACATATACACAACAAATTGTCATTTTACATCATCTACATTTCTGTTTACAGCAACATAACGATTTATATCGCTATAGATCTATGTTCAAAAAGTATCCATCACTGTGTTAACGTATTAACGAAGACCACAAACATGGACTATTTTTCCTTTAAATTACTAATCTTAGATTGTGATATCTCCGTTCTTTCCTTCACTAGCTTCATATCAAATTTTCAACTCTGTTACAAACACGATAAACCTAACCAATATGGCACAAATTTCCACGCACCTCTATGCATCATTAACTCGCAAACACTGTCCAACTTCTAACGCTGACAAACCTTTCGTAAGTAAAACGACCGATTCGCCTACTCACCTAGAATTGCCTTGAAACGAACGGTCTGAAATCAAAGGAAATGCCACTGTTTTCCTTCCAATATCTTTAGTGTTTCTTCCACAATAAAACTAACGATATTCGTAGGAATTTCCATAGATTAAGAATTAACCCGCAACACTGACGAGCCAACTACGTTCACCTTTAAACGCTGCTCCGCTGCAAAAATAACACGAATTTCCTGCAAATAAGACGATCGATCTATCCACGTAGTCACTTAGAGGTCCCCCGAGAGATGATCTTGGATCAAACGAAGCTTCTCCCTTGGTTTTTCTTCCACAATAAACCTATTTCCGATATTCGTACAAATTTCCATTTACGTTTGAAATTGACTCACGAACACTGCCAAGCCATTTACGCTAACCCTAAATCACTTTCCCACACAGAGAAAAAATAACAGGAATCTTCTGCGTGTAAAACGATCGATCCTATGTAGTCACCTATGTACGTAATCGCCTAGAAAGCACCTTAACGAGCGATTTTCAATCGAACGAAACACCAATGTTTTTTCCCTTGGCTTTTTCTCGTTCGCGAACACTTTCAACCAGCCTACCGTTCATCGTATCGACCGCATCGTCGTCTCGGAGAATTCCGGCCGCATTCGTTACGTTACAGCGAACGATTCTCCTCGTTTCGCACGCATAATCGTGATACTATCGCCACACCAATCCAGCGATTATTATTTCGCGCGTGTTCATCGTGGATTTCTCGTCAAGCTGTTAGATCGATCGAAACCATCCCGAAATATTACTCGCATACTCGAGGAACGTCTTTCTCGGGAATACAGCCAAAGATGGGAAATACGCGCGAAACAGACCGCTACGTGCACGTACTTTGTATATTCTAATTAACAGACGCAACAGTGTCGAGGGACGTAACGGCGATATCTTGGACGCATAAGGGAGGCCCGAACGGAGTGAGAATTGACACACGAAATGCGCCACCTGGCGAGTGGCGGATGAAACTTGTAGGGGTGGAAGATTCGAAATATCGCTTCGTTGTGCAGGGTCTCGTGGACGAAGAGAACGACGTAGACAAACTGTTTTCGCCGAATCTACGGTCGAACGGTGAGTGAGCATTTTTAGTTTGAATTATCTAAATACGGCGTGTCCCTTTCATCTTCGTTGGTATAACCGAGAAGGGACGATTCTACGTGAAAAAATAGATTGAAGATATAGAATAGACTTTGTTTCCTTTAAGGCTCTATTGTCAAGAAAATCGACCGAGGAAATTTGCTATGTGTGAATTTAGGTACAATATTTTTTCTGTTTAAGGCGTCGTTTTAAAGAAAATAATATTTGAATGTATTTAGTTAAGAAATATGATCGGTACGTTTATTAAATTTAAACAGTTTATAGTCTTTTTATACATAGCAAGCATTAGACAGCAAATGCAGCAGAATAAAGTACAGTTGAGGGAAAACAAAAGAGAACTTCATACCTTTGATTGATGTGCGACTTAATAAAGAAAATAATAAGAAAGAAAATTGTTACATACGAGTGAAAGGAACTTGGATTTCGAAGGTTATATAATATCATGGAAACAGTAGTGTACATTAAATTGCAGAACGATAAGAATTTCAGAATTAAAAGCAACACCACACGTATGATTTTCAATCAATTGTTAAACGATATTTGTGACGAAATGCGATCTAAAAAGATATTTGCTAAACATTTATATATTTAGAATTAAATCGTTAACGAACTTCCCTCTTTTTTCAATGTCACAATTAAAAAGGAGTAAAATAATTGAAGTATGAAAGAAGCGTATGATGGAATACACATAACACTAATACGATGCTGTATAAACAGCTGGGTGAAAAATCTATTTCCACGATACTCCAAAATGCTTACTATATTCAAATCTCTCTACCCGCAGATAAGCATACAACGATAACGTTCCCATAAATGGAAAATTTTTATTAAGAAAGTATCGTTACGAATATACCCAAACAACCAGAAACGTTTGGTGCATAAAAACATATCTTTTAAACAGATATTAAATTTAAATGGCCATTAAAAAATGATTGGCGCGACCTTAAAATAAATAAAAATAGTAATATTTAAATTTAGAAAGCTGAATACAAATTACGCATTACTTTTTACGAACAGCATGCATAAAATTATCTCAATATATGGAAAACATCGATACACATACAATAAAATGCTCATGTATTTAACACGTGTCTCCAAATCTCCAGCCGGCTATATAAAGATGATCGCATATTCAACATCGATATATATAGCATCGTATAAACACGAACGAAAAAAGCGATACTAAATAGATATAATCATTGGTATAATTACTATCACTGTCAAGGATGTTGTACTAAAATCATTATTGTTATGTAACATACAGCTAGAACACCTGTTATAAGTGCACTTGTTACGTTCGAATACCATCGAGGTATTCCCTGACGATGATTCAACTAGGTTATTGTCTTATCGTTGTGATACAACAATCCGGTTGTAGTGAACCATTTGCACTTTGGAAACATTTGAATATCTTTCTTAATTACCGCGGTAATTAAATACCAAATTCATATGAAAAATGTACGATTACTTTATTTACATATTACATATAGCTGTGCGTTAGGATATAATTTATATTTCATAATTTATAAAGTGTGACACATTTCGAAACAATTGCTCGGATGATTACTCGGAAGAGTGGTTGCGAAAGAATTTCAAATCAGAAACTCTAATTAAAAAAATAAATTAAAATGTTCCACTTTAATACTGAAAGAATTAAGATATTCGCTGATCGAGTTCTTATCACTTCCAAATTTGATTTTTTTAACTCTTTTTAAATGCAACGCCTTTGACATTTACCTGAATCAATTACGTGACAATACCTCTGAATGGAAAAGAGAATATTCCTAAATACAAAGCTCGTGCCTAATAATCGCGTGAAATGGTTAAGTTTACGAGACCCGTATTTACGACACAGAAAAAGTCGCATCAGAATAACCGGCATTCCGAGTGTAAAGGATTAAAATTCCCAATTACCAAGATATCGAGAGCTTACCTAGGCAACCCTATGAAACGACGATCAATCGACAATAATGGAAGCGTGGCGATCGTTTGGAATTTAACAGATTCCAAAGACCAGATACATCCGACAGATCGGTCCTGATGGTCTAACTAACGTAAACTTATATCGCGAACTGTCGGCAAACGCCGTCGCGTTCGTATTTGCCACCACGTCGTAACGCTTTGAAGAGACTTGCTAGCGACGCGCCACACATCTGACAACTGCCAACCGAAACGTTGTTTTCTGGCTCAGAGATACACGAAAAGTTGTGCAATACGCGACGGGCTGCCCTTTGATCAGCCAGCTCGCGCGTTTAGCTGACGCACGCGAGATGCAGGAAGAGAAGATCAAGATTCGCCAATTCCTTCTCCTACTTTTTGTTTCTGCTTTATGAATCATCGTAATCGAACAGATATAACGAAAAAATGAAGTACACGTGTGGGAACGCACAAAACACGATTCCTATGAAACAGGCTACATTCGTAATTAACCCATCTGCAAATGTGCTATTCTATTATTACCAAATCGGTTGTACCATGACTATGTGCTTTGTTTCTGATTTCGTACGCGTTACGTGCTCGCTTGATATATCAAAGCTATCAACACGTTCGTATCGTCGTCTTATTCAGTCTCATCTCACCGACGATACCGACAATGAATGTGTTGGCGGTTTTAAATCTTATTTCACCTGGCTTTTTTTATCTCTGGTTGAGCCTCCTTTCAAAAGGAAGAAATGTTGTATTGAATAAATTATTTCATATGTAAATGTGATTATTAGACTTCAAATGATTATGCATGTACGAGAAACTGAAAGGTGCAAATACAGAATAGAAAGAATGTATTACATAACATGAAAGAATATACAAAATATAAGTACACAGTACGGTATCCGTTATAATACTTAAAAGATGGAACAAGTCTCTATTGAGAGTCTATTTTTTAAGTTGATTCCACAAAAAATATGAATTTTAGTAAATGTTCGAAATAACTAGTGAGATAGGAGCTATAAATTGAAATAATGCTAAGTTTCAATTCATAGCTTCTACAGAAACAAATCGTAAGTCGTAAGTTTAAATTGTTGCGGGAACATGATTTGCTAAAAACAATTATCGTTCACGCCGTGATTCAGACATGACATGTATAACTGCAAGAATTAAAGTAATACTTATTTTTAATGATGAATTATACTGGAAGCTTGTATTAGCTTCTAGTCACTTGTATTAGTAACTATTTTTCAAGTTTTTAAGTACATACTGCCTATTATCTTGATAAAATTGTCCGAAGAATTTGCATAAGTTTCGAGAGGAATTCTTAGCTTGTACATCGATCAATTTTTTAGTTTGAGATATGTAATTATATAAAAGTTAAAAGGAAATAAGTTTAAAGATACTTGACTTTGAATGTTACGAATTTCAAATGAAATATAGTTCAAGTTGGTAATATTGAAAAATTGTGTACGATATTACACAATTGAAAAATGTTTTTCTAACGAATTCGATTCTACTATCTCTCGAACAATTCTAATCAATAAATATTACGATAATGTATACACGTGTTTATTTAAGTTTCTCAATGGTAGAAGATATCGACGACAATAATTTGAAGAAAATATTGATATCAGCTGAAGAATTTACATACGTTAGTTCATTGCTATTCAACTAGGAGATAATGTTATAGATATTGTAATTAATGTATCAAAGATGCAACGTTTTCGAACAAATGTGATAAATACACACATGCTCGTCATATCGTTTGTTTTCGTTTAGATTGCGAAAATTACACAGAACTCAAATACAGGCATTTAATATCTCATTGAAAACAATGAAATCATAATAATCATACACAAATTTTAATCTGTACATTTACCTTGAGCAAGTTAACGTAATCTAAATAAAAAGGAGAAGTATATCATCTTTTAAAATTCGACAGAAAACAATTCAAAATTACTTCCAATGAGTATTTAAACTCTTTTTAAATTCATACATTATTACGAAAGAGAATTACTTAAAATGTAAACAGATACTTCTGTTTCGATCTTCTAAATAGACGAAATTCGTATCTGTTTGTTAATTCAGATTTCTATATAAATTCCTACTGAGAAACATATTCGAATTCTTTCATACCACCCTATAATAAAATCTAAGTTACTTTCTTACAGAAAACATCAACGATGAAGCGAATAAATATGATCGTTCAAACATTAAAAAGGAAGTAGATATATCACAAGATGAAAAGGAGACATTTAATGATAAAATAATGGTAACGTATACTAAATATGCCACTATCATTCTGTGAATATATTTGAAACTAGAAATTGTACTGAAACATCACCAACTTGTAATACATTTTTCCAGCCGATTATTTCTGATATAACTGTGGTTGAACAACAAAATTTGAATGCCACAAGTAGTTACCAATTAGTGGGGAACAGAAAGATAACACGAGAAAGATCACTAAAATATGTTATTCAAGATCGAGATGAAAATAAAGAAATAAGAAAAGAAATTTCAACAGATTTTTCGATGATTACTCCTAGTACTGAAAGCATGCTGCTTAATTTGTATGAGTATGTTACTATCGTAGATATTAATAAAAATTTAACTGTTACTTCGAATTCTTCAAATGAGAAATTTGTTGAAAGAATGATTCCTACAGAGGTAAAGAAAATAAAGTTCTCATTAATAATAAGTAAATGAATAATATTATTCCCAATTGTGATATAACAAGTACGTAGTTTAGAATCGATTCAATGAGGTGTCAAATTTACATTCACTAGTCGTAAATGAACAATATTCAAAATAAAACAAAACAATTAGCGACACATAATTATTTCCCTCGTATTGTCAACAGAAAGAAATTTATTTTATTTTATTTCACTTACAATTCTTACTTTTACATGGTAAAACATAACACGTCATTAATTCAGGAATGGGATAAGTCTCATAAAAAATCTTCTATTGGAGTAATCGATAACCTCGACGTTGATATCAGAACACCAGTACAAAAAAATGTTGGTACATCTATGAGGATGATAGAAACTTTAGATAATCGTGAACTATCCGAGGAATTGGCAAACTATGCTAATGAAAATATTATCGAGGAGAAAACGATGCTTATAGAGGTAAACAGAAATAGCAATCTGCTTGTTACACCAGGAACGATACACAGAATAGTATTTGATGTGATGAACAGTTGTATTTTGCCTGTCAGATATGTATTCAGAGTAAAGAGCACTCCTTTCAGATTGTACAACATTCAACCAGCCTAGTAAGTTATATTATGTTTATACTCGAATTTCACCCATGATAGCCTTTAACGATTAATTATATTTTAAGTTATCTATCTCCCCTTTATTTTATTTTTTAACCATTGTTGTATGATAAGTCAAGACTAATCTATTTCTTTTACTTAACTTTTATAAGTTAATGACATGCAATGAATAAGGTTGTCTTCTGCTAATATCCCAGTAATGAACGTTTTATTTTATATGCATGTGTAGTTATCAATTACACGTCATCCATACGTATGATCCTTTCTTCATACGTCAATCTCATTGATCTGTTCCTGCTTGACCATGAAAAATGAATTTCATTTCGAATCATGACATTAATTAATATCATCGTATGATCAATTATATAATTAGATTACATGAGATAATAAGAAAAGTCAAATAAAAATTGTTAAATTATTATATAAGAATATCATATAATATTAACTACATAGAAACAACTTCGAAAGATTGTATACATTTTCTTATGCATTTCAAATAGACTTTTAGATGTTAGTGAAAAAATGCAATAACTTAAGTGAATATCATTACTGTATAAATGAACAAAACTTATGCTTGGTCGTTGAATAACTTTAATACCATCCCAGTTATTAGCACTATGTCGATTTTCGTTACGCGATATGACAACCTATTCATTATTTACTAATTATTTATATTTTAGCACATGGATATATCCCGGACAGGTGAGCAACGTAGCGGTAGATTTGATTGTACCTGATAATGCTGCACCGGATACAGCTAATATTGTCACGTTGTTTATCTTGGGTACAGAAATAAAGGAAAAATCTGTATATCTATACGTAAAAGGATCACTTTCAAAGGTAATCATTGGAAAAAGTTAATCACAAAAATGATTAATTATGACAATATATATCTTCCAAACGAAACACTACCAAATAAATCCTTAAAAATTAAAATTTTCATTTGGTAATTTATTAAAGCATACAAAATCTTGAATATTTCAAATTTTGTGATGGACACGCTTATTAAATCATTAATAAAAGTCGTGCAAATATATTTGCAAGTGTATATTGTATAAAAATACAGACTATCTAGCAACTTAAAATATTCTTTGTGGTTTAATAAGATTTCATGAAATAATGCTAAATAATTTTAATTTTAACTATTAACATTATAAAATGTATTTCTATATACATGTCGGAGAAGCGTCAGAAATAGGGCTGTGGGCGTTTGATAGATCTTCACTGGAATTGGCCATCGCTGTGTTATAACGACAACCTGGTAATATGAGTGTGGATACTACCGATTCGACAAGCAACCGCGGTGGTTGGGCACTTGCGATACTAATGACGTTGGTCTTAGGTTCAATAACGAATCCACGGTCAACGGGATGATGGATATACTTGCTCACACTATCTGACTCAAACGTGTAATACTCACAGATCGTAAGGCGCTACTCTCTTCGTCGATGAGGTCGCAAGAAAGAATGAATTTTCGTCCCGAGGATGCCACCGAGGAAAACTATAATGGGGTGTGTCTAAGGACACAAGATCATCGGATTCGTCGAGTATAGCCCTCGTCCCGAAAGTAAGGGAAATTGACGTCGCTGTCAATTGGTCAATTTGGGATAAAGGCTGCCTATCCGTTTGGAAAATCTTAATTACCAAAAAACCCAGGTTTTAACGGTTCCTCAGACTAACTGCACTTGTGCCGTATAAGTGCCTCAACATCTGGTACTCATTGTCCGAAGGAACCGTTGGAATGTTTTACTGTCAGGTGCCTCTATGGGTATTTCTTTTAATGAGGGTCATACTATCGCTCCATACCTTTTGTTACGTCGCGTAACACTCTACCTGGCCCAGGCCACACACCGCGGGCAAGATGGCAACCAGATGTCTTCGGGTACTCACTGCGTACCCTCAATAGTCTTAAGTACCTTCCATAAATCTTATAGATTTCCTAATAGAGGTCCTTCAAACCAAACAAACGTCCGTTTCCGAAGAATTTCTAAAGACTATTGTCTACTACAGCTTGACAAGGAAAAGTACGGCTTGACAAGGGAAGTTTTTCTCACGTATGATGCAACTTTCCTCCCACTAACCACTTTCTCTCGAGGGCGGTTAAGACCCTTCGTTTAACCAATTAACGACGAAGCCTATTTCCCTCACTCTCTTAACTAAAATCGTTACCAACAATTCCGATGGCCCCGTGCGCTAGACACACCCATCCTTAGCTTTCCTCCGCCACAGCATCGTCTCTGAATATCACTGATTTTACATCCTTCGAACGAATTGCTGATTGAGTTGTCGAGAAGTTACCCGAATCGAATAGTACGTTGATACTTCTCCTCCCATGGATCGTGGATTCGTTATCGAACCTGAATTCGTTGTCACCATCATCTCGAACATCCTATTGCTATTACTCATAGCCTCTTGTAGTGTCCACATTCGTACTGATAAATATTAGCTACATTCGCGACGGTAAAGTAAGTAAAGGTTCATAGAACGCCCCAAAATGCCAACCTGACTCCGACATATATATAACTACATCTATAAAATGTTTTTGATGAAGAGTTTACGAATGAAAATATTAATACCTCTGCTATTATCGATAACATACATTTTTATAAAATAACATTTTCGATTAATACGATAATCTGATAATAACATTTCATTATAAATTCTATTACGTTACGTCACAATATCTAGCTAACCGATGATGTAAAGCCAACTACCGAATATTCTTTCAATAATAACTGCGCTGGAAAATTGGTAAAAGACCGATGCTATAAATCCCGTTGGAGCGTCGACATTACAATTCAAGATTACGACTCAGGTATTAATTGAATTTCACACAATGCTTTATCTGAGAACGAACGATATTTTTTCCTTCTTTTCCATTACAAACGAAATTAGCAATAAATTATACTTGCTGGTCTGATCGCATTAGGTTAATTTTAAACATTATTTTTAAATACGTCGCATTTATTAAAGTTTCTAAATAGTTTTTTTCTATTCAGTGTTATTAATAATTTTCTGTGTTAATATTCTAAAAGTTTTGGTTTACAAAAAACTCACGTGGTTAATTTATGGAAGTACAAATTTACTGGTATTCAGAACAAAAATTATCTTATTTATACTGAATTTTCTGAACTTTACAAGGAAAAAATGTTAAATACTTTATACAGGTCTGAAACGTGTGATATCGTCACTGAACAATGTTTACCCACGTACGGAATTTATTAGTGGCACGAGAAGCCCTGTAACATTCTATTATTCTGCTACGTGTTGTGATAAGACAGTTAAAATTACAGCAATAGATTTATTAGATAATTACAGCACTATAACTATAGATGTCACAGGTAATTATTGCATCATTGCTGTTACATTTACTGATATAACTTCTTATTTCATAAATAAATATGAACTTTGAACAAAATATGCAACACTCTATGGCACCCATATCAGAAACATATTTCTGAATTTGTATTACTTTCTAAGAAACATGATAATATAGCTATGGAGAAATGAAGAATTTGTATCTTTCATAATAAAACAAATACGATCAATCTTTTCAGCATGGAACAACTTATCAGAAGCTGAGATTGCAGCTATTACAGTAGGAGCATTGATAGCTTTGTTATTCATTATTGCGATCACTGTCTTAATTATATATTGCATTCGAAAAAGGAAAAGTCACGACTTGCCTTATACACAACGATATGGATCAAGACCACCTACGCAGTCAGAAAGGACTACTTTCTAATTCTTTATCAGTACTAAAATGTATAACGCAGTATGATGTAGCTTATATTCATCCTTGCTATTATATAGGTTAATATTACAAACTAACATTAGATTTAAAATACATTTCTGTTAATTATATCTACAATAATGTACATAAGTTGTTGTTAATAAATGTTGATATTACCTTATTTCTATATACAGACACAATGATTTTATTTAATATTTGAAGAACAATCAAATTCAATTTAAATTTATATCATTATAATTTCAATGGTAAAAGTATAAATTGCAACTTAATGTAATTGTAAATTAAACAAATTTCAACAAAAGGAACAGTGGAAAACTTAATGTACAAAATCTATTACAAACTTTACGTTATAATAGAATTGTATTGTATTGCACGATTAATGGAAAAGAAAGGTAAGCTGGTTTACTTTACAATTACATACAAATACATACAAGGTCAAAACTGATATAAATTTCAAAATCATTAGAATTCAATAAACAGTTATACTTATTGTGCAACATACGTACAAGCATTGAGTACAATAAATAAAGTATCTAGGTTGGAAAACAATTTCTAATCTAGTAAGAAATAAACTGACATTCAGCTTGTAACAAACATTATGCATGCACAGATGTTTGCCGAGATGCGAATGATACCTGCAACTGTGTGAAAATAAATGAAACAAAAGAATAAGAAAACGTACATAATGATGATTAGTTTTGTGATAAATGTCATTCATACATTTTATTACATGTCAAGATTAGGAAAATATGAATCTGTGAGAGCCCCACCCAGGTGTTTCATTAACAGACTCACCATCGCGGAGTACCGCAGGTGTAGCAGGCGTAACTGGCATCAAAAATGCATTTTCGGTGTAATTTTCAAACGGAAAGCCTTCACCAGCAGCTGATAATAATGGATTTTTCACTTTACGTGATTTACTACTCATGTTTGCAGTGACGTTGGCACCACGTAACTCGAAACACTGCCATCAAAAGATTACTAAACTACGAATTGCAAAACACTGTTAGTCCACCATAGACTATAAACATTTAACCTATATCGCCACGTTTATGTATAGTCTAAATACATATGTGTATACATGTGTATAGTAGAGGCAGCATATGAGCTAAAGATCTGTGTTCTAAAGGCTCAAACGTGACTCAGAGAGATGTCCTCCATGTTACTACTGCTCTCTACTGAAACGTACATGCGCAATGCGCATGCGTTATTTCCCACAATAGCTATCTTCAGAGTGATTTTCACGAAAACCAGAATTGTGCATTATTTAAATAATATTTTGAATAAATTTTCTGAATAGAAGTTACAAATAGAAAGAACGAGATTATTCGAGAATTGTTTTAATCAGAAACGTATTGCGTACATTTATTGATTGTTTAATCTTTATCACAACTTCCTTATTCAATAAAAAGATATTACACCTAAAAATATTTTAATGTATCATCGTGAAATAATTTGCATTACAACAGAATATATTGTAAACCTATGTGTGAAATTGAAATCATATGTCATGCATAGTTAAGTACATAAATATTTATTCTCGCTTATATACAGTTACAAATGTGGAATTCTAGATACATACGTGAATATTTGAAATCGAAAGATCGTAACATTCTAATAATTTCATTTTAAATTTATTAAACTTAATTATTAACTTATTTCTACAGTATTATATAAATAAAACTCAACAAAAGTTATAATGCAAATATATTATGAAATGCTGCATGTGTATATATGTATATTGTATATCAAATATCATAAGAATTCATTGCAAACAACAAAAAGATATTAAATTTTCTAAAAATAGGTATTTAATAATAAAAATGATAAGAATATACCATGAGTATGTTTTTAAAACAATTATCGTACAGTTAAATACAATTTCAAATATTCGTCTACAATTCGTCGATTTCATTTATAAGACATAAAAGATGTGATTTTTCACTGAAACAATGATTTATTTTTTGTTTTACTATTTGGTCAGTAAGTTTGAGATAAACTTTAAATACATACGTGTACTATTTATTAGATCAAATTTCGTTATACTGTTTCTTTTTCTTTTCTTTCTTTTCACTTTTCATCTTTCAAGTAGATGAGACTTTACAAGACTCTATATAAAACGGTTTCCGTTAAATAAGGCAGATCCAATAATGATTGATACTTTTAATAAATTAAAAATTTAGTTTATTCGTCAATATTAATATTTCAATAAAATTTTAACTTGAGTTCCATTAAAATTCGTTAGTGTTATACTTTCTTAGGTCAATATTTTGTGATGTGTTTCTACAACGATTTTCGTATCGAATTCATTAACTTTTCAATTTAGAAAGTTCAGATTATGATCCAATTTCGAAAGATTAAAATACATCTAAAATATCTTGTGCGAATTTTTATTAAGTTGTACAAATTTTTTACGAAGCGTATTTCAATGTTTTACCAAAAAAGTTGAAAACAGTCGAAAACCAATGATCCTACGGCACTATTATAAATGAACACACTGAATAGAACTATTAAGTAGCTTACATTAAAGGACGAATGAAATTCGGCATTTATTAGTGTCTATGAATTCTAATACTCCTAATTCTTAATATCATGGATTTTAAAAAATAAGTAGCAAATTCCAAAAAGGTTAAAATAATTAATCGAAATAATTACCTATTCGTACTTTCCCTTATTTTCTCATAATGCTGAATATAAATAAAGATTTGTGTCATGAAAACGAAGGACTTGAGAAATAAATAAAATGTGGAGAAATAAATTCAGAAATATTTATTACAGTTCAACTATATTGAATACAGTTTGAATACGTTATTTTTGTCAGACACACTAAGAATTTCAATGACATTGAACAACTCCTTTTAATCATAAGATTGGTTAGTCTTCGTATCTTGGAAAGATGGGCTCATCAAAAGGGGAATGAGGACGTTGTGGGGGATGATGCGGGCGGTGTGGTGGACCGGGTGGGTGGTGCGGTGGAACGGGACGGTGGTGCGGTGGAACGGGACGGTGGTGTGGTGGACTGGGTGGGTGGTGCGGTGGAACGGGACGGTGGTGCGGTGGAACGGGACGGTGGTGTGGTGGACTGGGTGGGTGGTGCGGTGGAACGGGACGGTGGTGCGGTGGAACGGGACGGTGGTGTGGTGGACTGGGTGGGTGGTGCGGTGGAACGGGACGGTGGTGCGGTGGAACGGGACGGTGGTGTGGTGGACTGGGTGGGTGGTGCGGTGGAACGGGACGGTGGTGCGGTGGAACGGGACGGTGGTGTGGTGGACTGGGTGGGTGGTGCGGTGGAACGGGACGGTGGTGCGGTGGAACGGGACGGTGGTGTGGTGGACTGGGTGGGTGGTGCGGTGGAACGGGACGGTGGTGCGGTGGAACGGGACGGTGGTGTGGTGGACTGGGTGGGTGGTGCGGTGGAACGGGACGGTGGTGCGGTGGAACGGGACGGTGGTGTGGTGGACTGGGTGGGTGGTGCGGTGGAACGGGACGGTGGTGCGGTGGAACGGGACGGTGGTGTGGTGGACTGGGTGGGTGGTGCGGTGGAACGGGACGGTGGTGCGGTGGAACGGGACGGTGGTGTGGTGGACTGGGTGGGTGGTGCGGTGGAACGGGACGGTGGTGCGGTGGAACGGGACGGTGGTGTGGTGGACTGGGTGGGTGGTGCGGTGGAACGGGACGGTGGTGCGGTGGAACGGGACGGTGGTGTGGTGGACTGGGTGGGTGGTGCGGTGGAACGGGACGGTGGTGGGTGGTGTGGAGGAAGGGGTCGGTCGTGTGGTTTATTGCCTGGGCGGTGTGGAGGAAAATCCGGATTTGGTCGACGAGATGGCCTTGGACTGACAGATGGAGTTGGTCTTGGAGGATGAGATGGTCTAGTAGGGTGAGGTGGTCTTGGAGGACGGGATGGTTCAGTAGAATCAGTTGGTCTTGAAGGATGGGATGGTTTAGTAGGATGAGGTGGTCTTGGAGGATGGGATGGTCTAGTAGGGTGAGGTGGTTTTGGAGGACGGGATGGTTCAGTAGTTGGTCTTGAAGGGTGGGTTTGTTTAGTAGGGTGAGTTGGTCGGAATGGTTCATCAGTAGAAAGAGATCGTTGTGACGGACTGTATTCGCCAGATCCAGTTGGTCGTGAAGGACGAGATGTCACCGTAGAACGGGCTGTCGAAGAATGTGGTGGTCTTGAATGGTGATGTTTACATTCTGCATGCTCACTGGGCCAATCGCATACTCTTAAATCCGAATTATATTCCAGTCCTTCACTACATTTCATTATCTGCAGTCTGCCTGCACTGCAGGAATAGTAGGTCGAGCAGTCATCTGGATTCGGAAACAAGACAATATCCTCTCCGTCCTTAGTTGGACATTGAGGTGGGGTGGCGAAAGCAAACGTCACCAAAAGTGTGGCAAATATTGCCACAAACGTTGCTAAAATGATTATCAGACGATTTTAATTAGTATCGTATCTAGTAATTTAATAATTAAGATCAAGTTAAAAATATCGGCAAAAGCTTTATATAAAGTGAAAAATGTTATGACAAGATGAAAATTCTGTTTCTGTATATACATATCTGTGTATATGCATTTTCTTGTTTATACAAGAATATTATATTATTATATTATTGTAATAAAGAAGAAGATCTTATAAATGAGAATTAAATAATGTCGAACGTGTAAATAACAAAAATATTTTCACTAAAATTGATATATTCCATTCCACTTCTTCCGTTCAATCTTAACGTGAACAATTTTATTAGAGATTATTACAACTATCTTACCTTTCATTTTTGCTTCTGAAAGCGCACAATTTCGTCTTGTATTGTATTCCTTCTTACTCTTGTTATGGCGATCAGATTTGTCTTCCTCTTTATATATTCTACATAAGTATTTTTAATAGATTATCAGCAAGCAAATACTTGTTTATCAATCATAATTATCATCATATCGTGATAAGTCTAACGAAGAAAAAATTAGCTACTACATGAGTCGTTGGGACGTAGCGTTATTAAGCGTCAATATTGTCTGCTAATCATATCGGTTTCCTTCTCAGAGAAAGTTTGAAATAGTGACTTCAGAAATTATTTAGAATCATTTCTAATTGAATTAATATCTAATTCTAATTATAACATTAATATACCAGTTTGTATATTAAAGCATAAAATACTTTATGTATTCAAAAAATATAAAAGTTAATCAATTAATTAATTAAATATAATGACAATTTGTTCTTCATTGAAAGTAATTTTCAACGCTTGAAGAAACTTTGTTTTTTAAAGGAATTTAATAAAATTAATAATGTTTTTAAGAGAAACAAAGATCTTAAAATATTACTTTAAACTGAAATTATATTTTCATTTGAAGATATTTTCAAGCAGAGAATGTTCCTCATAATTCTTCTTATATAACTACTTTTATTACCTTTAGATGATAAAAATTAAGAATTATTCTACATTAATTCATCAGACACAAATAAAATAACAATAAACTATTATAAAGAATAAATAGAACATAAAACTGTAACCGAATAAAAAAAAGGTACAAGATTTTTAAATACATTGGTAAAACTTATCAAACGATTTTTTCGCATCACTTTTATTATAAATTATAATTGTTGACAGAGAATAGAAAAAGTCCAGAAAATAGTATGGAAATCAACCTTGTATGGAAATTAATATTGAAATATATTTATTTACGTTTTTCGTTTGAGGCCTCGTTTTTTAGAAAATAAGCTTCTGAGTTGAGAATTAACTCGGATACAAATTTTCTAATTTAGTTTTCTCGAAAACGAAACAACAGGTGAAAAAATTGTATTCCATATTTCCAACTTAGTTTCGCATGTAGAATAATTGCGCGCTCTTTTTCAATCGAGAATTAATCAAATACATACGTACTTGATAAATTTTCAAATTCGATCTTCATAAGAATGAAGACTACCTCAGAAATGAAAATTACGTTCTTCAACGTAACTTTTGTCATTCTTGATTTTTGTTCTATTTCAAGGTATAAAATCTCCCTGACATCACTTATACCACGAATTTAGACCTATTTAGACGGTGTTCAGATACTTTAGAGTAGACTAATATGTACAGATCTCTATTTTTTCACTTCTAAACTCATTGCATTAAGTGATAGAATTTGAATGAAAATTTGAAAAAGAAACAGAAAGTTGAATGCATTTAAAAAGTTCTTAAACTAAAGATGCTAAAGGGTTTAATGCATACAAGAGAGTTAAATTCGCATTACAGTTGTAAATAAAAGCAATTACTTTCTTTTGTGCCAAATAATGTTTATTTTAGTATATATACTAGTATACTATATATAATAGAAGTATTGTGCATGTGATTACAAAAGTGCGTGTGAACAAAAGTTAAAAATATAGACGATATATTTATCTTTCCTTATCGAAAATTATATAGAAAAATTAAAAATCTTTCGATTTATAAAGTTTTTTGTATCACGTAGATTGATAGCCGATTACCTTTATCGATCATTCATTGGGAAATCCATAATGGATAGTGTAATTTTATTTTTTGTTAATCTGAAAAGAAGTGATTCAAAAGATTGTATATGTACAACGTAAGAATATTATTGATAAGAAATAGCTTTGTAAATATAATGGTATATTATGCAATATAATATAGATCAATAAATACAATATATAAAAATATAACACATAAGCAATAAATTTATAGAAAATATTTGTTCAGATACATGAATATAATTAATATAACATGATTGTACATTAAGTACATACGAGAGCAGATTGAAAAATGTCCGGAATCGTCGTTGGGAGTTGGTTTATTTGTTATTGACATTCCGGAAATTTTTCAGCCTGCTCTTGTATTAATCTATGATTATACTATTGACTAATTCGTCGGTGATTGTACATATTTTTATTTTATGTTGAATCGATAATGTCGGAAACAATATCAAGATGATACAGTTCACAAATAATTAACACGTGAAACAAAAAATATATTAGATAGGACATCCGTTGGATATATTATTTTTATATGTTATACTTTGTCTTTGGTAATATATTAATTTATATCAACAAAGAAAAAATCTGTTATAACAGTAGGTTTCGGAAATATACATATATATTATTTTGAAAAAAATTGTACAACAAAAGTATTCAATTTAATGCCAGGATCAGAATTATGTATTTGATATGAATGATTCCCATTGAAAGCTTTGGATATGAAGTTTTGATAGAATACTTTAAAGAAATCAGTTTCTTGCAAAGAAAAAGATGGCTTTATCTTGAATAAAGCACAAACACGTGCAAAAATTTCTCTATTTTATCATCTCAAATCATTGTTACGTGGCCTTTTCAAGATTTGGGGCAATTTGGCCAGACTGCAGCTTTTGGAGTGTTGAAACACTTTGCTCGTGTTACAACTTTAAACAATTCAAAAAATTAACTCTACATTTAAATGAAGAAATACACAACGAGAAAAATTAACTTGAATAAGATTTATGTTTAAAATTGAATTATAATATATTGAATTTGACAAACAATTTGACTTTAACAAAGATTTGCGCTTTAATGAAATTTTCTTAAACTCTGACCTCAACGTGACTTTTACGACTCAACGATTCTACGATTTAATGATTCTAACGATTCTCTCACTTTTTAGGTCATAGAATAGCCCATTTATCTACTCGGATTTTACATGACGATCTATGATTGTCTGTTATCCAATAATACAATTTCTTATTAACCAATGCTAATAAACATTAATTTGATTGAAGTTGTAATATTAAAGAGCAAGCGATTTGTGCATTGACAATGTTCTTTCCCATGGTAACGAAAGTAAATACGAATAAAAGTGATCATAGTTATTACTGATAAATAATTTTGAAACTTAATCAATAAATTTGTTAAGCAACTTTTGTTCGTTGCCTCGGTTACGCTGTTGTAAAATTAAATTCGCCGCTCTAGATTTTATCGTATTATCTTACAAGATATTCACGCTAGAGAGAGCTACAAGCCTATACCACACACAACACACTATACACAACAGTATAAACTATTTTCTAGTGTTTAATTTTACTACATAGGGATTTATATCCTTTTAATATGGTATCACATAACACACAATTGCACATAGACCCCAACAAATACGTTGTAGTAAAGTGTTTACAAACTCTAGTTCAAATTAGTAAAAATGGGAGTAAAAGATCTTTGGAATATTTTGTCGCCTTTGAGCGAGAGGAAACCAATGTTTGAGCTTCAAGGAAAAACGGTAGCCATTGACATGAGTTGTTGGATTGTGGATAGTCAAACAGTAACTGATCATTCTGCACAACCAAAAATGTATCTTAGGTTTGTGAGTTTGCATTGGTTATATTTATTATTCTTTCAGATTTAAAGTTAAATACGATTGAATAATTATTACAGGAATCTCTATTTTCGTACAGCATTTCTCCTCATGCAAGGGATATCTCCAGTATTTGTTTTGGAAGGGAAAGCACCTACTTTGAAACATAAGACAATTGCAAAGAGAAATGACGTTCGTTCTGGTTTTCGCGAAAAAAAAACTGCTTCTAAAGGAGGTAGAACACAGTTTAATAGAATTCTCAATGAATGCAAGGAAATGCTTCAACTTATGGGTTTGGCGTGTGTGCAAGGACATGGGGAAGCAGAAGCAATGTGTGCTTATTTAAACGAAGACGGGGTAAAATATTTGTACACATGAAAAGATGTGAATCACAGTTACCTATTGCTTTAATAATTATTTTTACAGCTTGTTGATGGATGCATAAGTCAAGACAGTGATTGCTTTTTATATGGAGCAAAAGTAGTTTACAGAAATTTTTGTACAAGTACTCAAGGAAATCGCGGGAGTTCAGGTGGTGCTGTAGACGAATATAAATTAGAAAAGATAGAAAGGTTATTAGAATTAGGGAGAAATAAAATGATAGCATTAGCTTTATTATGTGGTTGTGATTATAATGATGGACTGAATGGAGTTGGTAAAGAAGCTGCTATGAAACTTTTTAAAATTGTAAATGATAAAGATATTCTTCAACGGTAAAGTATAAATTAAAGTATTAAAGTATTAAGTTTAAAATGTATTTTTTATCTAACAAAAATATTATGTACAAATACTATTAACTTTTTAGAATGAAGAGTTGGAGGACCGATACTACTTTAGATTATAAAGAAGCAGAATTACTGAATCCAAATTTGTGTTCATCTTGTGGACATAGTGGTAAACTACAAAAGCATACAAAATCAGGTTGTATAGAATGTGGGACCACTGTGAAATGCCATAACTCTTATAAGTACGTTTGTTATATAATTGTTATGCAACATATTTTATTTAGCATATTTATATTGTATTTTTTACGATATACTTTTGTAGAGAGAAAAGAGCTTTATTATTGAATGAAATTGCTTTACGAAAAAAAGCTCTTCTTATTGAAGATTTTCCAAATCAAGAATTAATAGATGAATTTCTTATTAAAAAAGCTTCAGTACCTGCAAAAATAGATATTCAGTGGAAACAACCGCAAGTGAATGAATTCATAGTAAGTTTTAACGTAAAACTTTGTAAGTTTACTTTATTTATTCTTACTATAACTCGATTTATGTTAGGATTTCATGGAACGATATTTGTCTTGGGAACCACAATATGCATTTGAGAAGATATTTCCTCTAGTGACTCGTTGGCAACTTGTACACCTTCCAGGTATTTCTGCAGACAACCGTCTAACAATGCTCGATTTATACATACCTGAAGCAATAAAGAAAGTTCGGAATATTAGGTCTGTTGCGAGTTACGAAATTATTTGGAAGACTGATCATAGTACGATAAAAAGATTAAAAGAATATATTGAATTAGATAATGTGAGTGATAATGGTGCAGATATTCCATCTGAATTGGCAAGCATTGAGCCACAAAGTGCTGTACAGAAATGTTATCCAGAATTAGTTGAAGCATTTGAAAATGCAAGAAATGCGAAAACAAAGAAACGACCGAATAAAAAGAAAATACAAAACGATACAGATGCTAATGATAAACGTAAAGCAGAAAAGAGGCGTCAGAAGAGAAATGCAAAAACAGAAAGTAATAGAAAAATTGATGAATTTATTTCCAAAAATGATCCTACGTCTTTAGAAGAATCTTTCCGAAGGATGAGTATTACGCCAATAAAATCTAAAAAATGTAAAACATTAGATGGTTTACAAGAAAGTCCGAAAAGAAGTGATAAAGTTAAACGCGGTCCTCAGTTCGAAAAAGTATTACAATTGGAGAATATCAATTCAAACTTAAATAATACATTGGATAGAATGTTTAATGAACTTTCACCGGATGATTTTATTGACGAGAACGATGATCATGATGTAAACATGTCAGAGATAATAGACAATATATGTAATCAAAGGGTCTTCAAATTTAATGTTTCGGAAAATGTGCAAACACCTAAAGATGAAAATAATTTATGTGAAAAAGACACTGAAGATGTGAAAACAGTCGATGACGTAGTTAATTTTGAAACGAACTCTGATCAAAGTTTCAGAAATGATGTAATTCATAATCAATCAGTTGATGAATTTGCTGATATAGATAAATCCTATATTCCTCTTAATCACAGAATAAATTGCGAGAAACCGAAAAAAAGGCTTCAAAAAACTTCTACGCTAATAAACGATAGATTTAGTCTTGGATTTGATGATCTTATGAATGATACCGATCCGGAAACCCAATTTCTCACGTAGCATTTAATATGAGGTGCGTTTCTTTACGTAATTGAGTATGCAATTGGTTACTAAAACAAGATACCAGAACAAGTACAAAATACCATTCATTGCCTTCATATTGTGGTATCTAGAATTTATTGTAGTATCTATGCCCATACACAATATGTTTTATATAATTTTAAAAGATCTCTCGTATTTCTAAGTAACTAAGTCGTTATTATTTTAAATCTTATATTTTCTTATAAATTCGATTTAAATTACTATATAAAATACCACTATAATTTTTCAACGTTGAAAATCTTCATATTTATGTAAGTAATAAAATGATAAACTAAATTTAAGGAACGTAGCGAAATATTACCGCGAAGGTAAGAAATTTTTTATCAATAATTGCTTGGGTTCTGTTAATAACGAAGATTGATTTATGTATCCAATTTTATGTATTACTGTATGAACTATGTTTTAATCGCATATTTTTAAAATATGCTTTTAAGATGTTTAAATCGTATTTGTACAAATGCAAAATAATTGTTTGATATATTGAATGTTGTAAATAGATTATACATTTTTAAATACATCTTGTGATATCGTCTTTTTAATTGAACATCTTGTAATATTATATATGCATATTTTATTGCATTTTCTAAACACTGTAATTATGTAATAATGAAATAAAGGACTGATATATTACTTGTTAAAATAAAAATAATCTGTATAAATTACCACAATACTAAATATCAATGACGTACATGTAAGATTATTTAGACACAAGCGTTTATCAGTCTGTATTAGCCTGGCTGTTGCATTCATTTGACATCTGTAATTATAAAAACCAATTATAATCGATGACAAATTAAATAATACCGAAACACTTAAACAAAACGATGTAAATTAAATAAAAACAGTTGATCTGTTAAAACACATGCGATTATATACACGTCTTGCACGTTCTCCAGCATTTCATGTGCTGCGTCCAATTTAATAATGTCATATATACACTGTAGTTACAATAAAAATATTATTAACAAATTTATATATAATAGGTAGTAAAAATAAATAGTATATTGTTATGTACATCGCATAGTTGAAACGTAGATAATGACTATTCTCTAGTTTAAACATAAAGATATGTATATATATGTGACGTATGATGAGAAATACAGGAGTTCGTGTCAAGCCATGCGTACCGTTGTTCAGCACAAAATAGACCCATCTGACAACGACCAGCAAACCGTAGTAAATGCTAATAAACTCGTTTTATACAACAAAATAGGTTCAAGGTTTCCTGTTGTGTCGTCAATTTATATTCACATCAATTTGCGAGTAGATGCGCTACACGTTTTTACATATTAAGATTCAACTTCTGTGTAGATACATACCTACTTATAAGAACTTCATGGTATTTACATGGTGTTCAAGAAAAAAGGGGAGGATATTTATAAGGCACTATGTTTCTAGACATTACAACAATGAGGAACTTTTGGGTACAGAAATATCGTTCGAAGTTTACTTTTTAAGTTGCAAATAATTTAATTTCATTTCCGACGAAAGTATCTTCATGCGATACTACAGTTCAAGAGGATACTCAAGTGATTTATTCGCTAATAAAAGAAATCTCTGCTGAAGGGATCATCGAGGGATTATTCATACTACTCAAGTTTAAATTAGGTGAAAATCGTCAACATCTATATTGTCAGCTTCAAAGTATTACCCTTTAGCACTTAATGGAGTGTCCTCTTCGTTGCGTAAAACACTGCTGTGGTACCCTGTTTCAAGTGGGCTTTAGCATCCACGTTGCTTCCTATCTATATCGTCTTTAATCCCCCAAATACTGTCTTTGTATGGTATTCTTAATTTTGGGGAATAGTAAACTGTTGCACGGCGCGGGATCCGGAAGGTAGGGCGTGTAATCAAGAATTGTGATATTAAAACGTGCAAGAAACTGGCTAATAACAAGGGCGAAGTAAAATTGACACTGGTCCAGGGTCCAGACTGGTACAAAGTCCAGAAACCGGTACGCGAAAAGATACGGCTATAAGTTAAATGTTCTTATCGTTACTTAGACGTTCCAGTTGAAGAAACAGTCGCAGCGTTTGCTATATGAGTCTTTTCTACACCGTACAGAACTTGTATATATATATATATCATCAGTTCATTTTCGGTTCTATTGACACATTTACAATTAGGTAATAACCAATGTATTCGAATTGCTATATGTAATTGTCTCATTAAATTTATACAAATGACAATTCTTGAAGTATTTGTTAATTTTTATGCTTTTTTATTGCCTATAATTTCTATATTAGCAATCTACATTATATTCTTTACATTATTGTGTTTTAAAATTTTCATATTCAACATGCTGTACTATTCGAAGAAATTATGGTTGCATATTATTCAGGTTGGTGTCACTGAATTTATACTGTTGATAACGGGGTGCTATCTTCCGGGGTACTGGTTACTGGTAGTTTGGTTGTGGGACTATGTGTTGAATGTGGTGGTCTCGAAGGACGGTGTTTGCAGCTTGCATTTTTCTTTGGCCAATCGCATACTCTTAATTCTGGGTTAAATTCAAGTCCTTCGTTGCATTGCATTAACACCGGTGTCTCTCTAATGCAGGAGTAATAGGTTGAGCAGTCGTCTGGATTTGGAAACAGAGCAACATCTTCTTCTTCCTCATTGGGACATTCAGGTGGTGGAGTAGCGGAAGCAAACGCCACCAAAAGTGTGGCAATTGTAACCACAAATATTGCTAAAATAATTATGGAACATTTCTAATTAGTATCGTATGCAGTAATTTATTACATTAAGATTAGGTGAAAAATATCGGCGAGGAATAGATATTTGGTAACAAGTCCAAATTTACTCTTTGTCCAATCAATCTTAACGCGAACTAAATTAGAATAAAACCAAAACTATCTTGCCTTTCATTTTTTTCTTTGCAGAGTTCTGTGTTCTAGTATCTTCCACACTGTTGTCGTTGTGACGATCAGGCCTGCCTTTCGATTTATATATCCGTCAGTTATACATTTTTTATGAAAGACTATGAAAAAACAAGTATATAATTGATTCTTAATCTTAACGTGTCGTGATAACACTATAGTCAAAAATTGGAGCGTAACATGCAGCTATTAGTTGTCAATGTCGTTTCTAATCATATCGTTCTCTGTTTAGAGAAATATCTAGATAATATTTACACTTCTAATTGAGGTAATATGTAATTGTAAGGTAACATTAATGTATTAGTTTGTATACCGAAGCGCAAAATGCTGTACGTATTAAATTTTTACCTTTTACAGTTCAATGTTCAAAGTTGTTGATCGCCGTTACGTTTTTCTTAATCTAAAGATACAAAAATAATATAACGAAGGAACTGTACTTCATTAAAAGTAATTTTCAACACTTGGAGCAACAAACGTCAAATATGTTGTAAATAGATTATACATTTTTAAATACATCTTGTGATATCGTCTTTTTAATTGAACATCTTGTTACATCTTGTGATATCGTCTTTTTAATTGAATATCTTGTAATATTATATATGCATATTTTATTGCATTTTCTAAACACTGTAATTACGTAATAATGAAATAAAGGACTGATATATTACTTGTTAAAATAACAACAATCTGCATAAATTACCACTATACTAAATATCAAAGGCGTACATGTAAAATTATTTACACACAGGCGTTTATCAGTCTGTATTGGCCTAGCTGTTGCATTCATTTCATATCTATAATTAGAGAGACCAATTATAATTAATGACAAATTAAATACATACCGAAGTACCTAAATAAAACGATGTAAATTAAATAAAAACAGTTAATCCCTTAAAACAAATCCCCAAACACACGTTCTCCAGCATTTAATGTGCTGCGTCCAATTTAATAATGTCATATATACACTGTAGTTACAATAAAAATATTATTAACAAACTTATATATAATAGGTAGTAAAAATAAATAGTATATTGTTATGTACATCGCATAATTGAAACGTAGATAATGACTATTCTCTAGTTTATACATAATGATATGTATATATAGTATGATGAGAAATACAGGAGGTAGTGTTAAGCCATGCGTACCGTTATTGAGCAGAAAATAGACCCATCTGACAACGACTAGCAAATAGTTGTAAAGGACAATATACTCGTCCTTATATTCACATCAATTAGCGAGTAGATGCGCTACACGTTTTTACATATTAAGATTCAACTTCTGTATAGATACATACATACATATAAAAACTTCATGATATTTACGTGGTTTTCAAAAAAAGAGGGGATGACATTTACAAGGCATTATGTTTCTAGACATTAGAACAATGAGAAACCTTTCGGTACAGAAATGTCGTTTGGAGCTTACTTTTTAAGTTGCAGATAATTTAATTTCATTTCCGGCGAAAGTATCTTCATGCGATACTATAGTTTAAGAGGATACTTAAGTGGTTTATTCACTAATAAAAGAAATCTCTACTTAGGAAATCATTGAAGGATTATTCACATTATTCAAATTTAATTATGTGATTGGAGGCTACACGTTAATCTAATTGTGTACACTGTATTAGAAGTAGCATTGAAAAAGTATTGGAAAAGTATGAGGTGTGGAAAGAAGATACGTGGAAAGAATTAATAAAAATTATTTGTTTGAAACTTCGTCAAAATCTGTACTCTCTCTGCTCGAGATTTTGGGTGATACTCAGTTTATGACACGGACAACGCTTCTGCTTTTTTTGGAAAGTTGGAGGTTCTCGCCTCGCAAGTTGCAATGTTTGCAAAACCCACATTGTCAAGTGGCTGTTTATTTTTTATTATTATTTAATTTGTACTTTACAATTTGTCCAGCTGGACATTTGGTAAATTTTTCTAATTTAATTGCTAAATAACGTGTGGATGGCTACTCCCAGCGGGATACCATTTTCGAGTAGAGACTAAGTGACACCCTAAGTGCCCATCGGGTCCGCTCTAAAGTGAACCACGTGTCCTAAACCTCAACATCCGATGACAACGGAACACTAAACCAGGACGTTACGCTACGCACCCTCGAGCATGTACGTACAAAATGCACTACATTAGAGACACCGACGACAGTTCGATTGTTACAGAATTGGATAGAATAGATTCCCGCTTCACAGGAAACATTAACAAAAACAGATCTCCTAGACGGACAGTTAGAATGTAAGCTCGGCAGCCATCAAGCACGAGACTCATCACGTACTGGCCTAAATTTAACACCGTTACGTATAGTTCACATTCTTTCATGTATACTAAACAGTTCAAATAAACTACTAAATACAAGCTTAATAGACATCTTTAATCTACATCCACCTTGGGCATTCATAGCGTTCAAGGGTCGCGACATCAACCAACTAGTTGCAACCTGACTGATCGCCACTTAGTTGGTAATTCGCCACAGTCACCTTCACAGTGCTAACCGTCAGCACTTAATCAAGTATCCTCTCCAGTGCTGCGGTTCCTCGTTTCAAGTGGACTTTAGCATCCGCATTGCTTCCTATTTGTATCGTTTTTAATGCCTAAAATACCATACTGTCCTTGTATGGTATTTTTAACCTTAGGGAATAGTAAACTATTGCACGGAGCGGGATCCGGAAGGTAGGGCGAGTAATCAAGGATTGTAATATTAAAATGTGCAAGAAACTGGCAAACAGCGAGCGATGTGTGGCGGTGGTGCGTTGTCATGATGAAGAGCATTTATAACATCGGCTAATAACAAGCCCGTACTAAAATTGTCACTGCGTAAGAGGTCCAGAAACTGGTCCATAAGAAGGTCCACGAGTCGTATAGTTATGAAATTTGAACTGACTGACGATTATTGATGATAGCTACGGCTATAACTTACATGTTCTTATCGTTACTTAGACGTTCCAATCGAAGAAACAGTCACAGCGTTGGCTATATGAGTCTTTTTGCTACACCGTATAGAAATTGCATATCAACATAATCAGTCCATTTTCGGTTCTATTGACATTTTTATAATTACGTAATAAGTAATGTAATCAAATTGCTATATGTAATTGTCACATTAAATTTAATCAAATTAGAATTAATGAAATATTGGTTAATTAGTATGCTTTTTTATTGCCTGTAATTGCCACATTATCAATCTACATTATATTGTTTACATTATTGTGTTTAAAAATTTTCATATTCAACATGCTGTACTATTCGAAGAAATTATGATTGCATATTGTTCAGGTCGGTGTCATTCTGGACATGTACTGTTACTTCCTCTGGTGCCACGTCAGGGGAACCAGTAACAGTTGCTGCTGATGCGGGACTATCTGACGGACTTGATCTGACGAGACGTTTACAGCGGACAGTTTTCCTAGGCCAATCACATACTTTTAATTTCGGGTTAAATTCAAGTCCTTCGTTGCATTGCATCAACAATGGTTCGCCTCTATCGCATTGATAAAAGGTTGAGCAGTCGTCTGGATTCGGAAGGAAGATATCGTGTTGTCCGCTTCCACATTCAGGTGATGTTGAAGCAAACGCCACCAAAAGAGCGGTAAGTGCAACCACAAATATTGCTAAAATAATTATGGAACACCTCTAATTAGTATCGTATGCAGTAACTTATTACATTAAGATTAGGTGAAAAATATCGGCGAGGAATAGATATTTGGTAACAAGTCCAAATTTACTCTTTGTCCAATCAATCTTAACGCGAACTAAATTAGAATAAAACCAAAACTATCTTACCTTTCATTTTTTCTTTGAAGAGTTCTGTGTTCTAGTATCTTCCACACTGTTGTCGATGTGACGATCAGGCCTGCCTTTCTCCTTATATATCCGTCAGTTATACATTTTTTATGATAGACTATCAAAAAGCAAGTATATAATTGGTTATTAATATTAACGTGTCGTGATAACACTACAATCAAAAATTGGAAATTGTAGCAGCGGCCGTAACATACAGTCATTAGTTGTCAATGTAGTTTCTAATCATACGATTCTCTTGTCAGAGAAAGACCGATATAATATTTACACTTCTAATTGAGCTAATATGTAATTCTAATGTAACATTAATGTATTAGTTCGTATGTCGAAGCGCAAAATGCTTTACGTATTAAATTTTTACTTTTTACATTTTAATGTTCAAAGTCGTCGACCGGCGTTACACGTTTCTTAATCTAAAGATACTATTATGATACAACGAAGGAATTGTCCTTCATTAAAAGTAATTTTTAACACTTGGAGAAACAAATGTCAAGTGTATCGAATAAAATATCAATAGATATTTCATTTTCAAAGGAATGTTAATTAATAAAGTTGATAATTTTTCCGAGAAAAATAAAGATATCAAGATATTAGTTTGCACTAAAATTTTATTAAATTTTCGCTTAAAGCAGAGAATCTTTTGCGTAATCATTTTTACATAATTACTTCTACTGTATTTAATTGTTCAAAATTGGAATATGTTACTGTCTTAGAATTAGATAGAATAACACGCTTATGCAAACACTAAACTATTATAAATGATAAATGAGACATAAAGGTACAACAAAATAAAGAAAAGATGTAAGAGGATTTACAAATGAGAAGTAGCAAAATTTATCAAACGATTTTTTCGTTTGACATTTGTGGCATAAGTTATGATTGTTGACAGAGAGTAGAAAAAATCTATAAATTAGAGTACCTTGGGTATCAAATCAAATCAACGTTAGTGAATATTCTTGTTTTCGTCTATGCACTCGTTTTGGGGAACATAAGTTTGGAACATGTGAGTTTAGAGTTAATTTGACATACGCTACGAATTTTCAAATTCGATTTTTTCGAAAATGGGACAACAGGCGAAAGACATTTAATGAAAGATCCCTTTTCTGTTATTTTCTTCCTGAGATCTGATATATGTTCATTCCTTCGTCTTATAATTTACTCATATATAGTTTGTTAACATAAAGATAATGATAAGATGCCCTACACGTTTTGACATATTAAAATTCAACTTTTTTGTAGATACATACCTACTTATAAGAACTTCATGGTATTTACATGGTGTTCAAGAAAAAAGGGGAGGATATTTATAAGGCACTATGTTTCTAGACATTACAACAATGAGAAACCTTTGGGTACAGAAATATCGTCCGAAGTTTACTTTTTAAGTTGCAAATAATTTCATTTTATTGCCAGCGAGAGTATCTGTATACGATACTCTAGTTCATGAGGATGCTCAAGTGGTTTATTCGTTAATAAAAGAAATCTCTGCTAAAGGAATAATCGAGGGATTATTCACACTACTCAAGTTTAATCAGGTGATTGAAGGTTACATGTTAATCTAATTGTGCAAACTACATTAGAAGTAGTATCGAAAAGGTATTGGAAATGTACGAGGCGTGGAAAGAAAGTTCGTGGAAACTAATAAAAATGATTTGTTGGAAACTTCGACAACATCTATATTGTCAGCTTCAAAGTATTAGCCTTTGGCATTTAATGGAGTGTCCTCCCCATTGCGTAAAACAGTGTTACGATTCCCCGTTTCAAGTGGGCTTTAGCATCCACGTTTCTTCCTATTTGTATCGTTTTTAATCCCCAAAATACTGTCCCTGTATGGTATTCTTAACTTTGGGGAATAGTAAACTGTTGCATGGCGCGGGATCCGAAAGGTAGGGCGGGTAATCAAGGATTGTAACATTAAAACGTGCAAGAACTGGCGAACAACGAGCGACGTGTGACAGCGGTGCGTTGTCATGACAGAAAACATTTATGACATCGGCTAATAACAAGGACGTACTAAAATTGTCACTGCGTACGAGGTCTAGAAACTGATCCAAAAGAAGATCCGCGAGTCGTATAGCTAAGAAATTTGAACTGACTGACGATTACTGACGATAGATACGACTATAACTCACATGTTCTTATCGTTACTTAGACGTTTCAATGGAAGAAATAGTCGCAGCGTTGGCTATATGAGTCTTTTCTACAGCGTATAGAACTTGTATTTACAGGGTGGTTGTTAACTGGTGGTACAAGCGGAAAGGGGGTGATTCTACGCGAAGAAAGAAGTCGAAAATATAGAATAAAAATTTTTCGTTTGAGGCTTTGTTTTCGAGAAAATCGACTTTGAATTTTCGCTCGGTACGCGTGCGGTACATTACAACGGATCTCACTGTAGATCGTTGTCTCGATGGAAAAAATTAAAAAAAAAGAAAGAAATTACAAAACAAATTTTTACCAATCATCTTGTATATATATATATCATCAGTTCATTTTCGGTTCTACTGACACATTTACAATTACGTAATAAGCAATGCAATCGAATTGCCAAATGTAATTATCACATTAAATTTATACAAAAGACAATTAATGAAGTATTTGTTAATTTTTATGCTTTTTTATTGTCTATAATTGCCTCATTATCAATCTACATTATATTGTTTACATTTCTGTGTATTAATATATTCATATTCAACATGCTATTCTGTTCGAACAAATTATGGTTGCATATTATTCCGGTCGGTGACACTCTGGATCTATACTGTTATTTATGCTGGCATGCGGCCGATATCAACATGTTTTGTTGATTTGGATGTGGAGGCTTGTGGTGGATTTGGTGAATGTGGTGAATGTGGTGGTCGTACAGGCCGACGTTTACAGGTTACATTTTTCTTTGGCCAGTCGCATATTCTTAATATCGGGTTATATTCAAGTCCTTGGTGGCATTGCATCAACAACGGTTGGTCTCTAATGCAGGTATAATAGCTTGTGCAGTCGTCTGGATTCGGAAACAGAGCAACATCTTCTTCGCTGTCATCGGGACATTCAGGTGGTGGAGTAGCGGAAACGAACGCCACCAAAAGAGCGGTAAGTGCAACCACAAATATTGCTAAAATAATTATGAAACACTTCTAATTAGTATCGTATGCAGTAACTTATTACATTAAGATTAGGTCAAAAATATCGACGTGGAAAAGATATTTGATAACGAATCCAAATTTACTCCTTGTCCAATCAATCTTAACGTGAACTAAATGAAACTAAAACCAAAACTATCTTACCCTTCATTTTTTCTTTGAAGAGTTCTGTGTTCTAGTATCTTCCACACTGTTGTCAATGTGACGATCAGGCCTGCCTTTATGCTTATATATCCGTCAGTTATACATTTTTTATGATAGACTATCAAAAAGCAAGTATATAATTGGTTATTAATATTAACGTGTCGTGATAACACTACAATCAAAAATTGGAAATTGTAGGAGCGGCCGTAACATACAGTCATTAGTTGTCAATGTAGTTTCTAATCATACGGTTCTCTTGTCAGAGAAAGATCAACATAATATTTACACTTCTAATTGAGCTAATATGTAATTCTAATGTAACATTATTGTATTAGTTTGTATACCGAAGCGCAAAATGCTTTACCTATTAAATTTTTACTTTTTACATTTTAATGTTCAAAGTCGTCGACCGGCGTTACACTTTTCTGAATCTAAAGATACTATTATGATACAACGACGGAATCGTTCTTCATTGAAAGTAGTTCTCGACACTTGGAGAAACAAACGTCAAATATATCGAACAAAACACCAATAAATATTCCGTTTTTGAAGGTATGTTAAATAAAAATCTCAAGATATTACTTCGAGCTAATATTTTATCAAATTTTTGCCTGAAGCGGAGAATCTTTTTCGTAATCATTTTTACATAATTATTTCTATTGCCTTTAATTGTCCAAAATTGGAAGGTATCTTTTATTGCTATCTTAGAATTAGATAAAATTATACGTTTATGCACACAATAAGCTATTTATTATAAATGATAAATGAAACATAAAGGTACAACAAAATAAAGAAAAGATGTACTTACTGTCTTAGAATTAGATAGAATAACACGCTTATGCAAACACTAAACTATTATAAATGATAAATGAAACATAAAGGAACAACAAAATAAAGAAAAGATGTAACAGGATTTACGAATGAGAAGTAGCAAAACTTATCAAACGATTTTTTCGTTTGACATTTGTGGCATAAGTTATGATTGTTGACAGAGAGTAGAAAAAGTCTATAAATTAGAGTACCTTGGGTATCAAATCAAATCAACGTTAGTGAATATGTTCATATTCTTGTTTTCGTCTATGCACTCGTTTTGGGGAACATAAGTTTGGAACATGTGAGTTTGGAGTTAATATGACATACGCTACGAATTTTCAAATTTTTTCGAAAATGGGATAATAGGCAAAAGACATTTAATAAAAGATCTCTTTTCTTTTATTTTCTTCCTGGAATCGGATATATGTTTACTCCATCGTCTTATAATTTGCTTGTATAATACTTTTGTCATGGTAATATTTTATCTTAATATATTTGGTGTGATAACAATTCATTTTGTACCTCTGTAATCTTGTCAATGGTCTATTAGACGTTACAAATTATCTAACATTACAATTTATAAGTTCTAATCATTTTAGGAAGTCACATTAATACTATCATGAATGAAATTTCATCGCAGTGGATCTTCTTTATTTTAAGATAAAAGTCGAATAAATAGTGTTTAATGTTTTATAATTATTCAATAACAAAGGAAAGTAGAAAAGTTGTTACTTGCGTTGGTCGAAAGCAACATTGTGATATCATCATATCTGTATATTACTGTATATTATTATATATTATCATATATTATATATATAATACAAAACGTTATAACATTAGGTAATGCAAGATTTACATGGGGTGAAATTTTATCCTTCGAGGCTTAGTAATTGACAAATATTTAAGTTCATTCTGTGACATTTATCATGTCCAAATTTATAATATCGTTGAAAGAGTCGATTCATATAGCACAAAATGGAGACGTCAATATCATTAATCATCGAAAGCTCAAAGTGATTCGATATAGAAACGCTCGTCAAATTTTCGGTCCAACGAGCGCTAAACGATTGCATCGAGAAAACGATAGCGTTTTAAGATTGTAAATGAAATAATGAAATATTCATCGTCAGCTTAATGCTTATAAACAATAAGAAGTTACGAAGTTTGAACAAAGTCACGTACACGCAATAGATAAAACAGAAGAACGATTTAAATAAAACAAAGGGACAGGATTACTGAAAGTAAATGAAGTTCCTGAGAGGAAAAAAGGAAGACGTGAAACAAGATTTAATAATAAGGCATGAAAAGACTTAAAATAAACAACTTTAGAGCCGCATAAAATAACAGAGAAAGTTGAGGCAGGTTGGCGAGTAAAATCAGTTGTAAGAAATGCACTTCCTCGGTAGTTAACTTCTAGTTGGACTACTTTGTATGGGAAACAGCATAAAGTAGATTTCACGGAATCAACTTTGTTATTGTAACGAGTAGATATCGCAACAATATTCCGATGAGTTTTTATACAAAAGCTATCGCTAGAATGCTGAAAAATAAAAGTTTGCATATTAATTTTACAATGCTATATTAATTCTTTACATAATCATTGATTATAATGTAGCGTGTACGTCAGAACAAAAGAATATTGCAATTGATTGATCAGTTTTTCTAATTGTATTTCTATATCTTCAGGTAAAGTTTATCTTTACGAGTTACGCAGTTCTACTGTTATCGTTATTGGAAATGTTTTTCGGAACCGCATGATGCTTCATAATGTAATGTACAGCGCCACAATGTATACTTGAATTTCTCAAATAAACATACGAGCCAAAATCGTAAAAACTAATCAAATATAACATTTTCTCAATCGTCAAATTTTGCCCGAGGAAATTTTTCTGTAAGGATAAACATGATTTTTCAATTGTTGAACCTAACTTTTAGAAATATACTGATCCTTGAGTGAAAACAACTTTCAAAAATACATTATACGTTAAAAAATCGTCGATGAAATTAATCTTCGCAAACGTATCAAACATAAAAAGACCTTTGGCGTCGATTCTAACGAGGAGATATGTTTGTCTATTAAAAATTCTATCTACTTGAAAATCGATTGCTTAAAATCAGAAGGAGGATCTGTCATGTTTTTGGAAAAAATGAACTTAACTTTTATATATTATAATTTGTTCTATAACATAATCGGTTTTTAACCTACATTCGATTACTATATAAATACTTAGCGAAATAATTTATACGCAAATAAACCACGGAAATGGAAAACGTTGATTCCATGAATTTTGTGTGTATATTCGTTCGAACACAACAGAGATAAACAACAAATAAAGAAACAAGGGACAATTGATTGATTTTTTCTCTAGTATCGAAAACAAATTGTTCGTGATACATGCTTTCGTTTATTAATTGTATTATCTATCGCAACTAGCTTGCATTTTATTCGTAATTCTTAAAAAAAAAAAAAGATTATACATGGCAAGTTCCAAAAATGCGTCTAAAATTAAAGGTCATGCTTTGTGTGGATTGCAAAACCAAAAAGGGATATAAAAATCATATGTACATCGAATCATTAATTTTAGTCAATTGCCAAATAGTATACTGCTTACAATCCTATTTCCTTATTTATTCCGTTAATTCATAACTGACAGAATACGATATCATGGAAATAAAACGAAGTCAATAAATAGTGTCATATAATGAAACTTAAACCTAAGATACCATCATAATATTAGGTTGTCCGAAAAGTTTCTTTTTATGAGGAAATAATAGACGCGCAACGTTTTTCGTTTTATATTATTTTGTCGAATTACGTACGATCCATTTTGTTCTGTTAAGATAAACACCGCGACATTTCACAGACTTGGTTTCACGTTTATATGAAGGTGCATTGTAGTAAAAAACACGTTTGTTAAAGAAAGACACTTTTCGGACAATCTAATACATACACCATCGCTCGAAAATACTCGGATTTTATCGTAAACTGCTATATGTTATTAGCTATTTTAGATATCTAAAGAACGGAGAGAAAGATTCGAGCATAGAAACTGTGTGAATTCAAATTTTATAATTTTACGTTGCAATTTTGTTTTATCTAACTTTTTTTAGTTTGTGGCCGTTAATTCGGTTTACTAGTCTTTCCGCAATGTAGTCGTGCGGCCACATCTGTCCCAGCCACGTTATAAACTGTGGAACATCTTTTTCTCAAAAAACTGGCGAAACAACGTGCAGCGAGAAATTGTGTAGGATCGTCGTACGATCTTCATTATGAATACGTATCCCGCGGAGTTTAAACCGTTCTCCATGGTTTTCCATTTTCCCGACGAATATTGAAACACGAATTAACGTCTGTGCACGTACCGACACATTTCTGGCGGAACGCTTGCATGAAAAGTAAAATAGAACAAATAAACTCAGCGACATTCAACGCTGAGAAATAAAATTCTGTCGTAAGTTTAGTATCTAGTTGATTTAAGTGCTATTTTTTTATTTTTTGCGACGCTGGAAATCTCTAAGATTCGAAATAAACGTTGTATTCAGCTGACTGTGAAAACTAAACCAATTGAGAAACGACGGAAATGTTAGAAGAGAATACACAGTGATATTACACGTGTAATAAGCAGAGAGAAAATTCTTTCTGAAATTTAAGATCCATACACAAAATATTTATACAGAGTGTTCGATTTTAATCTATAATTACAAAGTACTTGCTATATGAAATAATGGCCCAGAAATTGGATGACTTCGAGAGGGAGTATAATTCGATGTAGTTGGATTTTTTGTAAATTGTCGCGTGAAATAAAAGCGACGTTACTTGCGCTTTTATGTTTGTGTCGTCCTTCATGCCAATGATTTTTATTGACCATAAATAGTTTTATATTTTCTTGCAGGAAATGACGTACTGTTTCGCTGCTGCTTTATTAAAAATTGCGATTCCATTAGAAAAGATGTATGTGACCTGTACATGACAATCTACAAATCCGATTACATCGGATTGTGCTTTCCTCGAAACCATTTAATTCTTTTCTGCACGATTTTTTTATTCTGCAAGTAATAACCTGTGTACAGTTAAAATGGCAAGCGAGTGGAATATTCTATTTTTATTTCATAACCGTAGCTTTTAGACATAATGGTTTATGCAAGTAAGTGATTATATTCGTAAATACGTGTATATGTGAGTACTTGTTAATCTCTATTTAATGCGCGTTTGCTTTTCTTGCGAACAAGAATCTGATTCGACAGTACATAGAAGATAAAGAAGCGACAGTCGGCTCTTGTGTAATCGATTGATGATAGATGATTGCGATAATTTTGAATACTGCACTTATGATTCACTAATAGAGATTAGTAATCCTTTAAAACAATATTATATGTATTGGAATGAAATGCTTCCGTAGAATACAGCTGAAGATATGTCCAGGATCTCTTGCGTAATCCAATATTAATATTTTTTACTAATATTCTAATATATCGATCTTTCAATCGAATATCACTAATATTCTTCGAGTGGAACTTCTCGTGAAATTTCTAAGTTACAAATTATAATTTTGCATTACTGATCAATGTTTTTGGTAATAAAGAAGAGAAACTTAGTCACAGAAGAAATAAAACTCTGGCGAGCGCGAGTGAATTTTACGAAATTGTCACTAAAGAAACTTTCACGATCCGCGTATAATATCTTTGCCAGCATCCAATAAGAACTCTAAAAAACAAAGATTTCTATTCGAGAAGAATTTATCTTGTGCTTTGAATTATCGTTTTCATTTGTTATCGATCGGTTAAACGAGACACATACTTAATTCACGCGAGGCAGAAGGAAATGATGGAGCCGATACCGCAAAAGCTTAACTCAAGAAAAATGTGCTCTCTTATCCGAGAACTGTCGTATTATTAACACATCTTACACTACCATTGTGCATACAGAATGTTAAGAAATAAAGATCTGAAATTTTACTTTACTTTATATTATTTATGTATTTAATATAAATATTTGATTTTCTTCTCAAATCTTCTGAAACCTCAAGAGATAGAAACTTCTAATTGTTTATTGTTTACGCAGTATGAAAGAATTGTTCTACATACTACAAGAGCTTTTTTCAAATCTACAGGAGCAGAGAATCGAAGACAAAATTTAAAATGTTCAATAGAAATAGATGGTACGTGGTACATGATTTTAATTTTTATATTAAACCGAATACATTCTGCTTATACAATTTTGTTCCGCTGCAATGTATCGTTTGAAAATTACGATTGATCAAGATACGTTTAGCAATGAACATATTTTAAGGGTCGTAATTTCCCGGGAATTTGTCACTATGAAAATTATCTTCTAAGGAGATTACTGTTTCTATCGTATCAGCTATATCGATATCGGGGAACAGAAGATCACCGATTATCGAATAATATAAATCTAATCTATTAATATAATATAAATCTGTAACATATAGAATAGTTACGAGTGCCATATAAAACCTAACGACATTAAAAGAAAAGAAAGAACAGAACATTTTATGTTTGCCTATAGTATATGTTCTAGTCGTTCGTAGAATATCTATTACCGTACCATCATGTACTTATCACAGGATGCCGATAAGCGATTGCAGCATGCATCGATAACCTATTAAAAAAATGTTTTGAGGATATATAAAGGGAAGACACAATCTTACAATTAGTCAGGGAATCATATCACTTCTGTCACGACACGAAGAAACTACGACTAGAGAAAGAATACCCTACGAAGCCAAGATGAAAAGTAAATTTCTTTTTTATTTAACAAAATTCAATTATAATTTGTATGTTCTCCGATTAAATATAGAATTTTAATTATAGGAACTACATATGTTACGTCACACAATATATATTATATAAATAAGTATAAGTATGTACATTATGTACATGTAGGTAATATTTACCAACGATCTCTTATTCACTTGATTCTTCTGTTGCTTACAACTGTTGCGATATTTAAAGATATTAATAAGATATTCGCAAGAAAATCATGGAAATATACTCACTAAACTGACGTGGAATGTGATTTGCATCACATGACGTCGTCAACTGTGTAAACGAGTGTATTGTTCTAACTTCAGAAATTCATCAATTGGTCCGATCTATAATTTAACTTTGAATTTAGAAAGAATGAATTGCATTTATAAATTTTTATTTATGAAAATGTATAAAAAAGAAACATATCATGTTATTTTCAGAGGACAAACATGTTGCCAATTATAGGGAGTATTAGGAATAATAATTATAATTATTAGGAAAAAGGTGAATTCACTTTCCAAGGCTTATCGCTATAGATAGGATATTCGAAATAGGCGGTTTCAATACTCTTAATTGAATGTAATATTAATAAGTTGCAGGATGCAATATTAAGCGATATCGATTGGTAAATTTTTCAGCAATGTTTGCGGTAATCCTCGCTACGGTCTTTCTGGCCTTTGTTTCTGCCGCTCCACAATGTCCATCCAATCAAGATGATGTTGTCTTAGTTCCGAATCCAGCTGACTGCGCATCCTATTATGCCTGCGACGGTGGTGTTGCATACTTAATGAATTGCTCTGCCGGACTTCTCTTTAACCCCGAATTACGAGTTTGCGATTGGGCAGAGAATGTAACCTGTTCCGTTACGCCTTCACCCAGCGCAGCACCAAATGAAGTACTTGAAAATTCCAACGAAGAATCCAGCGAAGAACCCAGCGAAGAACCCAGCGAAGAACCCAGCGAAGAACCCAGCGAAGAACCCAGCGAAGAACCCAGCGAAGAACCCAGCGAAGAACCCAGCGAAGAACCCAGCGAAGAACCCAGCGAAGAACCCAGCGAAGAACCCAGCGAAGAACCCAGCGAAGAACCCAGCGAAGAACCCAGCGAAGAACCCAGCGAAGAACCCAGCGAAGAACCCAGCGAAGAACCCAGCGAAGAACCCAGCGAAGAACCCAGCGAAGAACCCAGCGAAGAACCCAGCGAAGAACCCAGCGAAGAACCCAGCGAAGAACCCAGCGAAGAACCCAGCGAAGAACCCAGCGAAGAACCCAGCGAAGAACCCAGCGAAGAACCCAGCGAAGAACCCAGCGAAGAACCCAGCGAAGAACCCAGCGAAGAACCCAGCGAAGAACCCAGCGAAGAACCCAGCGAAGAACCCAGCGAAGAACCCAGCGAAGAACCCAGCGAAGAACCCAGCGAAGAACCCAGCGAAGAACCCAGCGAAGAACCCAGCGAAGAACCCAGCGAAGAACCCAGTGAAGATTCCGACGAAGTTATCAAAATGCCCAATGCAGAACCTTGCGCAGCATCTAGCGAATCCAGCGAATCCAGCGAATCCGGTGAAGGATCTGATGAACTACCTATTTATAAGTAAAGAATCAGAAGTTTGAAGGTATCTCGGACTTTACTGTATAAAATATATATTTTATACAATATATATTTTAACAATATATATTTTATACAATAATATATTGTTACTATTTATACAAGATGTTTCAGAATCACTCTTTTTGTCTAAAATTGTCCGATCTCAAAATTTTGTACACACGTTTTGAGCTATTGCACATTATTATGTATTATAGTGATCGATATCGTGCATGAAATATAATTAACCTATTATAAGCCTATACCGTTTCCAACTTATTTAAATATATATATATATTATCTTTCAATCAAACCTTTCGTATCGCGAGTACAAATATTATATATACTCAGAAATTACACGTATTTGTGATACGTTTCGAATTATCGTTAAGTGAGATTGTATTTTCATCAACGTAACCATCCAAGTCTTCGATAACGTAAACGGTATAAACAACTATTTTTAATAATAGAATAGGAAATTCTTATCTCAGAAATGAAAGTTCTTACGTTTTCGATAAAAGGGAAATTCTTTATACAGGCTGCACGATGTGTAACTGACTAATTTCAAAGTTCCGTCATTCTGGAACGACGCATCGCGTCGCTTTTTCTTCCGCCTTGACAAATGTTTTATGCACGCGTGGCAAAATAATTCTGAAGCTTTACGTATTTCAAGAGCGAGAAAAAATTGTTAAAACATTTTGAGTCGTCATGCATCGCGGACAAATCGCCGGCGATCAAAAACTATTATTAAACTCGACGACCAAAAGCATACGAATTGATATACTCCGATGAATCTAATAATCGCCGGATACTTAACGACAATACGTAACGACACTTTATCAAAGTAATTCATCGATAATGATGATTTTATACAAGCTACATTGGCGATATCACCTGGCCACTTAGATCACCTGATTTTAATCACATCGGATATTCCTCTTGAAGTTTTCTTAAAAGTAAGGTGTATATCAATAAACCAAGCACGATCGAGCAGCTTAACGATACTGTTCAAGAAGCGAACATGTCTTTCGCGAAAATGTAATGACAGATACGATTGAGAGAATTCGACATGTTCCGTACATTATATGCAAGCATTAACAATAAATGATTTGTATTGAAAAGACTGTTGTTTTCTATTTTATCTAAAAGTTATTGATAACGAAAATTATACAGCGTTCGCACTGTATCTGCGTCGAGAAAGAAAAGAAGAATACATATTTTTCCCATTCGGAGAAAACATTCGTTAGAAGACTTATCATGCAATTAACTCAAGTTAATTTGACAGAAAGAAAAGTAAGTACATTGAGGTGGCCGACATTCTCCTCATTAATTGAAATTGGATAGGATTTACGTTCGGGATAGTTCAACGTTACTGTCGCGGATCATTTCGATGCAAAGTGTAATCACTGGCAAAGTAAAGAGAAAGGGATCCGTGAAATATTCTGTGGAACCATTAAGCGTCCCAAAAGTTCGGCTTACGTTTCACGGAATGCAAGTCGTTTAAAACTTTCCCAGGCAATCGAAAACATCAGTATAACTTTCGTTCGTTTTCTTCGGCAATTTCCACGCTTGTGAAACTTCAAAAAAGATCAGACTTCTCTCGTTCTCACGACAATCTTGTGTGGGAAATATGACTTGAATGCATGGTAATGAATGAATTCATTGTGCACTTGTTTTGTATCTCTCTCAGTTTAAAAATGAAAGAAGTCAGCGTATGTACAACGTAAACGAGAGGGATATCGGTCGATCAAATTGAATCGATTGTCGCTGTAGCGATGCTAAATGCGAAATTTTAGACGTACAATTGTTTTCATATGTATACAGCGAAGTCGGTATTTTCAGTACAGTTGATATTTATGCAAATTCATATTTTTATGAGGGTAATTAAAGAACTAGGTAGAAAATTCTTAGTTAATACGGACTAATTCATCTTAGAAAGGAAATTTTTCTCAGCAAATTCTTCTCGACCAATCGATATTTTTTCTTATCATTTTAATTATGTTTAAACGTACGCGAATTAAATTCCACGAATTATTTAAGATACTTGGAATATCTTTTATGGAATGTTCAACCAGCGTAACTATCGCGAGAAATACTTTTATGACATTAAAATAAGATAGACATCTGCGTAGCTGGAATAAAACTCGCATGGGGTTCCAAATGCTTTGTAAAAAAAATGTGAGCATGAAATTTAAAAAGAGCGTTTAAATAAATTTCGCTAGCAAGTTGAGCAACAAACGAATTGAATGTAATGTAAAATGTCATCGATAAGGTGCGTTAAATATTTCAAAAACTTCTGCATGAAAGTTGTATATTGAAACTACACTCAAAACAACGTATCCTCCGAGTATCATACTTCAAAACTATCAGATTGTTAGCAACCCCCGGAAGAAGATCGATACCCATTGATTTGTCACGGAATGGATGCTTTTTCCAATATTGGATTTCATTATGTACGATCAAAAAACACGCTTAAACATCTTCTGACTTTTCTACAATAGTACAACGAAATTCTTGAATGCGAATGAAATAAATAAATAACATAACATGACGTAATAGAAAACATAATGGAACGCAAAACAATCACAAAAGCAAACTACCAAATATCCAATTAAATGGCACGTACATAACACAAAGAAGGCAAGTTAAATACCTAGGACTCCACTTAGACACACAACGTACATGGAAACAACATACTAAATCAATTATAGACAGAAGTACTGGCTAACTCAGCATAGAAAATAAGCTAATAATCTACAAAACGATAATAAAACCAATTTGGACGTACGGAATACCGCTATGGGGGGCAGCAGCAACGAGCCACATAAATAAACTAGAGTCGCTACAATCGAAGATACTGAGATCAATAGTCAACCCCCCATGGTATGTCAGAAACGAGGATATACGCAAAGACTTAAAAATACCAACGGTCAAAGAAGAAATCGGCAGGTACGCAGAAAAATACAGGGAAAGAACGGCAACACGTCCAAACCAGCTGACTGCTGAAGCGAGCAAAACTCTCATAGAAAGAAGACTAAAAAGAAAACACTCCATTGACCTCACTAAGGAAATAAAATAGTCAAACTCGAAGATGATATTCCGTTGGGGGTAACTATCCACGTGTTATTTAGCAATTAAGTTAGAAAAATTTACCAAATGTCCATCTGGACGAATTGTAAAGTACAAATTAAATAATAATAAAAAAAAGAACTTTACAAAAGAGCTCCGAAGCCATGGGTCTATGGGTATTTATAAAATTACGAAAAGCTTGCCTATCTGTGGCCGCTGCACCATGTGTGCAAGGCATGATCCTAGAAAAGACTATGATGCTGAGAGACTCTTCAAATTGAAAATGAACCGAGAGGAACAGAGGAAGAATAAAGGACTACCGCGTATCCAAACAACGGCATTGATGGCACACGTTGAGGATGAGAAACAAAGAGAAAGCAAGGCTAAACCGTGTTCGCATGGTGGCAGCTGGACCGAAACGATAGTACTGTTCAATCTATCTCTACTGGAACATCTCAATAACAATTACTTTCCGCAACATCGACGGTATTTAATTCACGGAAACGTGCATGCGTTACGCCATGTCCCGCCACATTCACCGCAAGCCATCGAAATGGCTGTCGCCTCTCGCACCACTTTCCGATCTTTTCTCTTCGCCTTGATTCGATCTTGCTACGACTCCATATCTTCTCGAATGGGCTAATAATCGTGTATCTGGACCATTATTACCCTCGAGAAGGGCGAGTTGCGAACCGATAAGCTGACAATTTCGGAGAACTTGGAGTCGTTCGAGCGCAAATATGCACCGGATGCACATTCTACGCGCGTAACGTACACAGCCGTGCGATCGCTTGCACACGTTCACGCCGCTTGTCTGTATTAGAACGGGGACGGTTCGCGAGGGAGAGGGTCGATGGGGGTGGTTACTGGGATTTTCAGTACGCGCGCGATCGCCGTGCCGAAAACACGGCCGCAGCGTGTCGTGCATCCCTTCGGCTGGATGGGCACTCCGTTCTCTCCGTGACGATCTCGAACTTGTTGATGTATCTCGCGGTTCAGTCTTGAAACATACGAGACAAACCTAACGAGATTGATATCAACGGTGATATGCATGGAAATTTTGATGGTTCGTGGAGTGTGTGAATTTGAACGAAGAAGTATCAGACTGTGATAAACGATTGGCAAATAAAATCGACACATTGAAGCGTATGTAGATAAGTTACGATAATACGAACCAATCGACAAATGTAGAATTAAAGTTGACGAAAAAAGGAAATTCGGGGCTTGTGAGCAAAACGATCGGTGAAAAATGTCAATCGTACGTTTCAATGATGTTGCACCTATGGTTCTATTGAAAATTCGTTGCTTCAAATTTGTAACGTCCTAACAAATCCGATAGTTAACTATAAACGCGGTAGAGCATTCGAGCGTAATTGTCGACCGAAGTTGGAAACTGTTCGCGGGTGGCGGAAGATTTCTCGAAGATTAGTTGACTGACTGTTTCTCGTTTCGACCTATCTACCTAACATGTTCGGGTGTACATATAAAGAATCAGAGACTTGGAGAGAGACTGGTAACGCGGTGGAACAGAGGAGCGTAAATTAGGTAGGTACATGTGGTCGGGGGTTGGAGGCAGAAATTCGTGAACAAGATCAAAGGAAGACCGGGCCCTTTCTTTTTCCGTGCGCGCCGCGGATGGACGTGCTCTGGTTCAGGAGAATGAATTTTCAAGAACGTTGCAATCGTACAAGCTGGTTTTGTTCTCGTAGCGTGAGGTATTTTTGTTTCACGGTCGCTGCCACTTTGGAGGGAAAAAGGTCGGCCCGGTGATGTATTATGCCGGTATTGTTGTCAGAAGTGCGCAATACACAGAATCGGTAGGCAAAGCGAGAGCCCAGTGTAGTAAATCCGCGATCGATACCTTTTAATCTCTACACTCGAAGGTGCGATACGTTTCGAGTGTTCGTTACATCTCGGTATTGTACAGATGTTCGTTCCGCGTCGCCTACGGGTTACGACAGCTGGCATAACCAATTCATTTAATTAATTGATGAAATTCAAAAACTTGCCGGTTTCGCTTAGAAGACAACGAGACTTCTGTGCCGAATCGAACTTCTGCATTTACATTTATCCAGGAATCGACATCTATCTCTTCGTAATTGCGTTTGATTTCGATGAGACGCGTTATCGATGGATTTTGGGTTTATGATACTTTGATAAATGGATACAACAGATAAAATCCAATGCGATGAGTTAAGTTGCAGAATCTTTCGTCTCTCTGAGGGAAGCTTTTGACGATATGCGAATAAGAGTCATCGTGAACGAGACAATGCATAGTTCTGTAACAGGCGAAGCTTTTTCTACCCCTCTGACTCTAAATATTTTTTTTTGCACTGCGACACGAGGGCTGTGTAAGCATTTTTTAATGGCCCCGATCGTTCGATTTAAATGATGAATGTTGCATAGGCGTAGCGAGTGTTACTACCTCCATATCTTTAATTCCTTTCCGAATTTATTTTCAGCCACGCCAAGGAAACCGATAACCGTGATAATTTACGCGCAAAAATTTTAACTCTTGAACATATTAAAAAAAAATTACACGTCGTATTTCATGGAGAGAAATAAAGAGTGATAGGTCAACGTGGAACCTAAATTCATTTTTAGCGTGAAATGCAATTTTGTAAGTTAATATAACTTAAACACTTTCGAGGTGAAAGTACACGAATTAAAAAGAAATCTAAAAAAGAATATCGCATTACGATAAAAGATTAATATCAATCCAAGATCATAGCGTATGAAGCGCAAAATTGTATTCTCCCTTCGCGTAAAAAGTGTCTACCCTCCAATTGATTACAGCATTCACATGTGTGAAGGATGACATACATATGTACATATATTGTCAATATATTTTCAAATATTCCTAACATGTTCCATATTGTCTGACTTTACATGCATACGTACATGTTTCATTCATGGATGCGATTCAACTAGATTGTTTGATGTGGATAAGCGAATCATGTCTATCAAATATAGATATAAGAAGGTACTGACTCTTAGAATTTACAGAACATTATTACTTATCATCCAGCAAATATATACTTGTCATATTTTTCTCCAATGATCAATATTTTACAATGATTCTGTATTTATTATTCTCTTTGACGGCTGCTCTAAAATCTTGAGATTTTAAATTCCCTTTCCTCAAGATTATTTTTTAAGAAATTATATTTTATCACAAATTCCTAATGTAACGTAGTTAACGATAGTTTGCCGTTTAAAGTATAATGCATTGTACGCCGCATGTTGCATTTTTCAGTTCTAATATAAATTTAAATACTTGTTCAATTTTAATATAATTTATATAGTACGAATTTGTTACGCCCGTAATTATTATTGTCATTACGTTGCATACACAGCGTGTATTCGATACATACGTGCACAAGTTCGCCAGGTCTCCCCGAAATATTTCCAATATGCCGATAAAATCAATAAGGTGATGGAATTTGGCATATAGGAATTCCGTTTTCAGTAATTTGTCGAATTCAGTAATTTACTGATTTGAAACTTTCCGAGAGAATGCAATTCCTGATGCCGGAAAGGTGTATGAACTCATTGCAAATTAAATATTTACTTGTGCGACACTTTTACGTCTGGATCGATTTGGATCAAATCATATTTTTCTACTTCTTTTCTAAATCTTTTCTAGATTAGAAAATTTCTCACGTTTGAGTAAAATGTTGAGATTGCTATTGACATTAGTGACTTCGCGCCTCGGTATATTATAGTGAATACACTTAGAACAGTATCGAAGATTTTCTTAAAACTTGAAAGATCTTTGATTTTGTCGTTGAAAGAAAAATGAAATCGAGGTATAACGAATTCGAGGATTCGTAGCCGAATGAAACGTAGACGACGAGTTTTGTATTTCTAAGCGATAGAAATATAAAACCGGCAAAATGAAGATTAAAATGGAAGAGGAATTTTGTTTCGATTATTCGTTTCGAAAGACATAACAGATATAAAACATATCTAAAGAGAAATGCAAAATCTGGAAATAACTGAAATTGTCAAGCTGAAATGAAAATACGAACGAAACTTATAAATTATAACGTAATATTTGTTTCATGAAGATTATTTACTATCAATTAGAAACCTTCTATAAGCCGAAGGTCTCGAACTTGGACAACTTTTAAGACAATGTATAACGGCAAGCTAAATCTTCCACTCAAACAAGCTATTCTACACTCTTGGGACCTGGCATCTTGATACTTATATAATAAATCACTGCCTTTATCATGGGGTTTTGCCCCTGCAACACGAAGGAAATTTCCAGATCAATGACACATGCTACAACCGAATTCACTTGTTGCCTGATATATTAAGTAACCTATCATCAGAGAAATATATTACGACAATAAAGAATCTGTTTTACAAATAAAAGAAAAGTTTCATTTTAAAATTCTTCGATAATTGATCAAGATTGCGGAGTATATACCGTCGAGGAATATTAATCGAACTTGAGTTCGATAATTGCAAAGATACGAGTACTTCTGGTGACAGAAAACAATGTCTCTTATTATTAATTATTCTTCGTCATTTCGGTCCAAAAATTTTGCTATCAGCCATATTTCCTAATTAATAAATATTACCTCGGCTTGCGTTCAAACGCGTAACCCTCTGATACTTTGTAGCGATCATCGAGAAAATCGTTCGAATGCCAATTTATACACCCATCGAAGGAAATGGAAGCCAATGAAAATTCAGTGAAATTCGAGAGCAAAATTGGCGATCCGAACATAACTAAAATCGCTGTGCTTGCGATCGCGGTCATGGGTGAGAAAAAATTACGATATTGCGGGAAATCACCCATTACCCGTGTATCGTTAGTAACGACAACGACCGCGCGTTTCCTTCGCCCGAAAAATCCGCTGGCGAAGCCAAACGCGGCGAGAGAGCAGAAGATTTCTCGTGCTTGGGACGCAATCTTACCAAGGAAATGTGTCCACTGTTCAAATGATATTACTACATCTTGATAACAGCGGGGATTTCTTCTATAAGCGTGATTTCAGGCAAGTGCCACTGGCGTTCCGCCAGGAAACCACGCTTCCGAATTGCCTCGTTAAATTCCCCATAAATACATAGTTACTGTTAGCGACTACGAGAGAGATTCGCAAAACTTGACATCTTCGGATGAACGTATCTCGTAATTTCGTACTTATGAGTCCACTCTACATGTCCACAGCGTGGTTGGTAACTGCAGGTATGTCTCAGATTCTTCTTTTAAGTAGAAATTTCTTGGCTGTCTCTACGCGCGCACGCTAACAAACAGATCAGAAATGGACATTATCGCTATTACATATTTTAGATTATTTCTATTCGAAAACGATGAAGACGATGCTAAATTTCTTTTTTTTTTTTTTCAAAGATTCCTCCGTCCATTTTACATATCATTAACATTATCAGTTTTTTAACAATTTTGTAAGAACGCTATTTCCGTAATCAAACGAAAAGTCATTTTTGCAGCGGGGATTACTACAACGAGATTGCGTGTTGAAACTTTCAATTCTAAAGCTGAATATCTCTATTTCGATAAAGCTAGACTCTCTAAAAATTGAATCGCGTATAGGTAACATACCGAGTAACGTATCGTTAAAATTTCGAAGAAATTGTAAGAAAGTCGATCTACGCTACAAATACCTTAAGTATACAGTTTAGTACAGATATTTCCCATAATATTAATTTATTACCTATTGGTGCTACGAACTTGTAGTAACTAGCTTAATTAGCAAACGTTGCTTCTATCCACTAATTTACATCTGTTCGTACACTTTAGCAGAATTCATATATTTTTCCAACAAACTGATCAACGTATTCGAATAATTATGCGCGTTATATCGTGACATAATGAAAAGACCCACGAGTAGTATTATACAGGGTGGTTGGTAACTGCTGGTACAAGCGGAAAGGGGGCGATTCTACGCGAAAAAAGAAGTCGAAAATGTAGAATAAAAATTTTTCGTTCGAGACTTTGTTTTCGAGAAAATCGACTTTGAATTTTCGCTCGGTACGCGTCCACTTTATCACGTCTCGTTATAACGGATCTCACTGTAGATCGTTGTCTCGATGGAAAAATTTAAAAAACAAAAATTAAAAAAAAAATTTTATTCTATATTTTCGACTTCTTTCTTCGCGTAGAATCACCCCCTTTTCGCTTGTACCAGCAGTTACCAACCACCCTGTATAATACTACTCGTGGGTCTTTTCATTATGTCACGATATAACGCGCATAATTATTCGAATACGTTGATCAGTTTGTTGGAAAAATATATGAATTCTGCTAAAGTGTACGAACAGATGTAAATTAGTGGATAGAAGCAACGTTTGCTAATTAAGCTAGTTACTACAAGTTCGTAGCACCAATAGGTAATAAATTAATATTATGGGAAATATCTGTACTAAACTGTATACTTAAGGTATTTGTAGCGTAGATCGACTTTCTTACAATTTCTTCGAAATTTTAACGATACGTTACTCGGTATGTTACCTATACGCGATTCAATTTTTAGAGAGTCTAGCTTTATCGAAATAGAGATATTCAGCTTTAGAATTGAAAGTTTCAACACGCAATCTCGTTGTAGTAATCCCCGCTGCAAAAATGACTTTTCGTTTGATTACGGAAATAGCGTTCTTACAAAATTGTTAAAAAACTGATAATGTTAATGATATGTAAAATGGACGGAGGAATCTTTGAAAAAAAAAAAAAAGAAATTTAGCATCGTCTTCATCGTTTTCGAATAGAAATAATCTAAAATATGTAATAGCGATAATGTCCATTTCTGATCTGTTTGTTAGCGTGCGCGCGTAGAGACAGCCAAGAAATTTCTACTTAAAAGAAGAATCTGAGACATACCTGGAGAATAATCTGACTTTCGAGCCTCAGTGTGTTTTACCTTCGAGGGATATTTATTCATCTATGAGTTTATTTTAAAGCGGTCCATTAACAATAAAGTCATTAGTGATCGTAATAATATGTTTACAAGATTAAGCGATACATAGTTACATGGAATCAAGTAGGTTCGTCCGTTTTAAAAAAGTCTACCGCGTTATGGATACTTTCAGAATCATTCAGGTTAGACTTCGTGTCGGCTTTAATGTTGCAATCATTTCTTTTGGATGGAAATCCAGGGCAATCCAGTAAAACGTGCTGTACGATTATAGATGACCCATAAGATTTGTCATTCAGGAAGTGGTTGATCCGTCAAGAAGTGATCCCAAATATCTTAAAGCTCTATAGTGGCTATAAAAATATTGCCACCTTACTTTTCCATCGAAAAGTTTTTTTATTTAGCCTTCATTTGTCTAATGGTATCCATCAAAATTTGAATTTACACGAAATCCATGGTTTACCTATAACAAGTTGATGCAACAAATCTCTATTTAAGTTCCATATTCACTAACGTCGGTAAAAATATGAAACTGCAGAAACATCTGTAATCTATTTATAGCACTCAACAGTGTCGTGACATATTTCATCCGTAGAGACAAAAGGGTAAAGGATCGCGGGTTATTATTCTTTTTTCTTCTCTGTCTTTTACGTTTCCTTCCTATCGAAGTGCACGGAAGTTGCTCGTTCTACGGACGAAAATAATTATCGTTGTACACTAGAAACAGCATGCGAATCTTCGGCGAGCAACGTTAACTGCACTTTAATGCGCATGTAATAATTACATTCGTCGAAACACTTATGGCAGAGGTGCAACGCGAACAAATAACTTTTTCTATTTTCTTGAAAGTTTGCGAAATCTATGTAACTTATCGATGACGTAATGGGGAAGTTGTTGCATGAACCACGAAAATAGCTGTATAACTAATAATTATTCGACTTGAACAGTTTCTTTTCCCTCCAACTTTCGTTCTTCTCTTTTTTCTTCCATCGTTGTAGGTCCTTAATGCTGCTTCTTAGCGGAACAAATTAGGGATTGCTTAACTTCAATTACAGTATTTCATTAATTACGGTTTTACTTGATTCTTCCATGAACCGATAATGATTACTAGTTGATCTACTATTTTGGTATTAATTTTAATGTTAATTATTTCAATATTGATACGAGGGGTAGAATAGATTCACCGTAAGTTAATAAATATTGTTGATGATATTAAAATTCTGATTACAATTTCTTATTGTATATTAACATATATTGTCTCGATATAAGCATTTTATTACAAACATAACAGTCTCAGTTATGGGGTATGTAACAGTTTGAACACGGTTACAACGATTAATATTTTTTCCATAAATTTCTCCATTATATTTCTTTAAATATTTTTCTTACAAAATGACTCTTAACGCTACTTAATATTTCCCTTCGTGAACACAAGAGTGATTTTATTAATGACGTTATGTATTATTCGTGTAAATCATCTTCTTCGTGTCATCCTCTTTTATTGCACTTTTAAGTAATTTTATTGAAGTTTCTTATTACACAAGTTGAATTGATTTCAGTAACTTTAGAAAACAATAAATCTAAATGAATGGTCTTATAGAAGCTAACTATTGTACATCATCAGGGATAGCTATATCAGGATTGTACATTCGGAAAATAACGCGAAGAAGTTTAATTGAGCGATTCATAAAGCTGCAACGTTGATTAAGCAGAACGCATAAAGAGCAATTCAGTGTAACAATGTGGTATCATTGTTCGATTATTATCCGAGTAAAATTGTGCATCGATTTCGTGTATGACATAATCAGTTGCATGCTTCAGTAATGAAGGAACAAAGAATCGATTATAAATATGTACACAATGTGTAATTGTTATAATCTTTAATTCCAAACTATTAGAAAACGTAATAACAAGCAATGTAATAAGTAATAGATAATAAACAATAAATAATAATATTTTTCTGTGATATAATATTTTAACATCAGTCTGACAAAATGCTTTTTGTTTATTTCATAGAAACATATGAGTAACGTATCTATTCGCGATTAACAATTATAGTAATACTAATATTTTTAAGTTCAACATCAATTACAACCCTTGAATTCCTGATCTTTTGTCTTTTTACAAAGCAGATTTTATTATAAATTTTTTAATTGTCAATTTAACCGACAAGCGCTGTTTTACTTCTTTAGTTTTTACAATTTTCTTCTCCCTCTTTTCAATTAGTGTTTGGGTATTCTACATTAACGCGAGTATTAAAACAGCTATTAAAAAGGGAATACTAGAAAAAATACGAACAATGTATCCGACGCTAGAATGCGGATGTGCAGTCCTAAGGGAAGTATATTGAAACTGCCGGTCTCGCGATACTTGCATTTTTTAAATGAAATTTTTTAACGAGTTCTTGAACTAAGTATTATTATCGTTACACCTTTAAACATTTTTACGTTTATGTCATAATTTTAATATTTTGAATTATCTCATTATATCTTCGCTAAAGTAAACTCGTATCGTATTAATTACTCTCCCACGATAACTCGAGACAAGGATTTATTTTCGTGCGAGATAAAATGGTACAAGAGTACTTCTTCCTTTAGATTTTTACGAAAAAACGTTCGCGACGTGATATTGGTTCATTTTATTGAAACACAGTCGGAAATTCGCGTGCTTGAATTCTGTTTAATCACGTTACTGTGAATTGAACACGCGACAAATACTTTTCACACCTGACTAATCTTAACTTAACCAACTAATCATTCGTGCCTTTTGGAAAACCGTTGTTCAAATCTTTTTTCTACTTGCTAACTTAATTCCTTAATTTTAGGTAACTGGGAAGTAAATCGCAATTCGTGTTATCGGGAGACATTTGTTGAAATTCAATCTGCATCTGTAAATTAAAATTGAATGCGATTCCCAGTGAAGTTTTAATAATGCTCGCGCGTAGTTTCATTTACAGATTAATAACTAATTAAAACCACCTGAGCAGGAAGCACGCAGCAACAGAACGTTGATGTTTAACGTCCTGATTTCCAATTAATTCCATTTGTTTTCCGATAAAGTGTAAACGTGATTAAACAAAATTTATTCAAGCATTTATGTCGATAGATCATCTGATTAAAAGTTTCAGAAATTATTCCTCAACCTCTACCCTTCGGATCAGCCTACATTCTTATTTATCCGCAATCCAAACCTTGATAAATATTATTTATTGATGAAATTGATTAATGTCCGAGTGTTATTTTATTAATAAGACATAGTAAATACTTTAGAAAATCGTCATCGATAAATTAGAGAAAATAAGATTATACGCAGGCGGGTATGATATTTCTCCGTAACAATGGAAAATATTTGAGGAATTAGCGAAAATTTATTAGCCGCCAAAAACGAGCAAAGGCTGAACCGGCGCGTTTTCAGTACCCCATGAATGCACCAACAGCTCGTTCTGATTCTACTTTCTTCTCTGTGTTCCCCGTTTTGCTTTGTTTCCTCGCAATTTAATCCCATTGTCGTTACTCACCCGGAACCACCTTTATTTCTGGAAGTTCGGTTCAAAGCTTGTTGCGAAAGCTTTTTCTTGAATACCTGTTCCACTGGCGATTAAGAAATTGCAACTTTCTTTTCCGGCAATAAATCAAGGAAATCGACTTAAATTTCCTAATCGTTTGCAAAAATTCATTAAATTGCGAAACTTTTTACTTTCTTATTTTATCAATGTAATTACTTGTATCTACACTTTATTAAAATCCCGCAAATAAATAACATTTTCAATGGTTTCTCACGGATACCTGCTTCTTGAAAGATTAAAGGCTTCAATCTACTAATCTTGCCATTAAGTTATACTCAGCTTAACTCGTATTTTTTATAAACGCTCAGCGGACATAAAATCTTTTTTTATCTGCTTTAAAATCTTTAATAAAATCTTTAATTTAAAATCTTTTATAAAATCTGCTTTTATCACACTCTTACAATACCGCTGGTAATTGATTCCACTAAATGAGCTGAAGATAAGCTTAATACTGAATTTCCTTCGTACACTTATATTAATATTTCTCCCGTCATTTTGTTTCAAGCCACCTTCACTTTTAAAAGTTCGTCCTATACCTTCGCGAGTTTAGTTTTAGAAGTTTTCGTTCAAGTAGTTGTTATCTGTTTCACTTTGTCTAGTCATAATAGGCGGTTCGAATTTTTCGGCGTTTACGATTATTCTTTAAAGACGACGTTCAATATTCGCCATTAACATTTTGCCAATGTTCGCATTAAAGTTTCTAATTTATAATCGGGATAGCGAAAATTGTAATAGACGGTTAATTAAATGCCACACTCGTTCGAACTTTCGCTATGTTAACATTCCAACTGGCTAATGGAACACTGAATTATTGAAATGTTGCGTTAATCTTTTCGTTGCGTGCAAATTTATCAGTGGAACTATTTCACGCGTATCACCACAACGAAATTAAACTACCTCAACTATTTGGAAACTAAATGCAAAATAATTAGGAAGTTTGAAACTAGTAAAGGTGCAATATTTCATTACCGAAGAAAGTAGACATACGACATAGATGGGTTAACTGTTAGATTCATCAAAAAGCAAGAATATTCTGATACTCACATCAGACTGATGCAAGAAAATGGAACGAGTAAGATGCGTTTTAATAAATCTCCTTCAATTTATCACGAAATTCAGTAGCAACTTTTTGCATTTTTTAATATTTCGGTCCTTTTACCTCTGGCCCCGTTATTCAAAATTTCGTTGCTCAAACACTTTTGTTTTACACGAATGGTAATAATGAATTTTGATGCTATGCTGGAACAGGATACATTGTATTCTTTAAAAATTTGTTTATATAGGATTACAGAAAAGAACAAGACCATACAGCGATTACTAAAACTTTTCGATAAAATTGTAATTCAATTCGTTAATTTTTGTACGTTAATCATATCAAACGCTATGCTTGTATAATAGGCTTTCACATTATGTATCCGAGTACGATAATACTAAGTGTACTTGCCGCATGAGTCTAATAACCATTATCGTCATTATCGTCAGTATGTCATTGTAATATAGAAGACAAGAAAGAGATACTCCAAAGAAATAATTTAACTAGATACATGCGAATAACGATCCACTTACCCAGTACGAGGCATAAATAAAGAGTAGAGTGTCCAATATATACAATAACCATCGTATAATCAACAAGCGAATGGCCGTACGTGGAAAAATAAGTGGAAAGTATAAAATAACATTTTTCCAATTGAAAATACCGTTTGAAAACTTGTCACGCACAGCGTGAGCTTGTCTAATTTCCAATTGGACAGAAGTGGACAATCGACAGCAAGTTATTTTATACGTGAAAATAGGTTGAAAATATAGTATAAGATACTTTTACTTGAAGTTTCATTTATAGAAAAAATCGAACTTGATAGCACGTCGATGCGGTACTCTCGGCTTAACTTGTAACAAATAAAAAGAATTCGTAGTATTTTAAGGAGATATTGAAACTATTGAAACGAGAAATCATATTTTATTGATAAAAATCTTCTGATGTTTCGTTCGAACTCGAGATGCCTTTTAACGTCAGAAAAATACGATCGAGTGAAAAGTGAGCAAACGAAAAAAGCGGAAATATGCAACAGAGTTTATGATATTCGAATGAAAGCGAACATCATAAAGCAAAGTTGATGGGTCGCGTTGTATAAGTTTGCAAGTTGCATTGTTGGCTATGGTAAGTAAGTAAATAAATCGCCGGCTGTCAATCCGGTAGGTGTTAGCAGTTGCTTTAAGTTGCTACGTACAAAGGAAACCGTAGTACGGCTTGGAATTGAGGGATGAATCGATTTATCTCCTTTTGTCTCGCTTCTCTCGTCTTTGCGGTAACTATACGCCTCTAGGTAATATACTTTTAGATTATTCGAGATTATATCTAAGGACGAAGGGAAACGAAGCGGAAATTAGCGAAAAGTGACAATAATATTACGGATTCAGTGGCTCGGATTTAATATAAACTTCTGTTTATTCTACTTTCTGTTTGTCATCTCGTTGCTGCTTGCATTGGGGAACTGAAGGATTTAAATTGGAACAGTCTGTCGTTTGGCAGGCACAGTCTAAGAACATGCTTAGTATAGAATTTACGAAATCGTTGCACTACTTAATTAATATATTGTCATGAATATGCAGTAGATCGGATAATATAGATACTTGACCTTGTTGGGAAAATAGAAGGCTTCCAGTTCTTGTTAAGACGAAATATCGATTAACTAACAAGTTTTACGTGCTGCTTTGTAATTTGATGACACGTGTTGAATTTTTCTAGCGAATTGGAAACGGTTAATTATCATTACTAACATAGAGACGTTACTTAGAAATTGCAAACGAATTGCTAAAATAAACTATAAAAGAATGGTAAATTTTTGGTATTTTTATAAAATGCCAATATGAATGTATCGATATATCGATATCAATAGTACTATTTCAAGTTAAATAAAGTCGAAATGTTATTCGTGAATTGCGTAAAATGAATTGAATTATCAGGGTAGTCTTCGTTATTTCTCGCAGCTTTTCGATCAAATACTTGCGAAGTCTATGCATTTTCTTACTTCTCTTTTACCTCCAATCGTCTTGAATACGAAAAATCGAGTAAGGAAAATCAATCGGAGGTTCCGCTGACGTGACAGAACCTGCTAGTTAAAATTAGAATTTTCTTTATCATTCTATCGGAGCAGCGTTTTTCTTCGGCACAAGCGCAAACAGAATGCAGTGTCTAATATGAAATGTCATAAGATGGAAAAATATTTGAATTGAAAATAGTTATTAGAAACGGTTAAATGTGAAGGCGCAGGCAGAAAATTTGGTAAAAATCCGAATCAACGCAGTGAGAACTAGAATTAACATAATATGAAAAATACATTCGCCGGAGGGAAAAGCGCGAAATATTATACTCAAATATTTACTATTTGTCACGTGATTTTGGCGAACGTTATTTATTCGAGGATTTAAAATTCAATTATCAAGAAATTGAATAAAACTCGGTGAAATTTTCTCTATTTGAAAAGGAATTAAAATTCAATCTTTCTTCGATAAAAGTGAAGCTAATTAAAAATTTACTTTACCGAAGCTCCTTTAACTTTTAATGCGATTGACAGCTTTCCAATATTACACATAAATGTGAATAAACGTTGTTAGTACGATTTACATAAACCAAGACATCGTTCGTTATCGTTCATTGTTTAAAATTACGAGGTAGCAATTTATCGAAGTTTTAACGGTTTAATATCGAAGATTCCAGAAGAAGAACACGATAAATCGCATCTTTCCCTTTTTACGGAAAAGATTCGACTAGAATCTAAAGAATAAGATAGGAAAATATTATTCAAATGGAACTGTTATTTTTTCCAAAAATATTCCAGTAACCTATTTCATTCCATCACCAGACTGCTATGTTGTAGTGATTGTTATTATTTTGAAACAGTTCGCTCGGTACAGTCGTCGCACGAATCATTTCTTCCCTTTTGTTTGCTATTTTTTGCATCTTTCCTTTACTTTGCGCATTTTCTCAACGTACACTTTGATTTCGAACGCAGTTTCTTTTTTGTGTATGCGTTAATAAACGAAAGGAATGAGTACATTTTGCCGATGCACGTTATGACCGAGTACTTGATGACTCTGTTTCTAGCGTTATCCTTTCATTTAACAAATTGCAAGATGTTAGAATTCTAGAACATCTCCCTTCCAATTTGTTTTCACTCTCTCAGAAATTACAGTTCATCCTTTCTAGTAAAATCGCGTTCCTGCTTATCCCATTCATGTTTAATTTCTAAACTTGATTGCAACATCACTTTTTAGTATACTTCATTCGGTATTCAGAAGTAGACATCCAGAATTATAAACAGTGCACTGCAAACTAAATGAAGTTTGAGAAAAAGAGACGAAGTTTAAAAAGAAATTCATTCCATTCGCCAAATGTTCTAAAGAATATTTTAGATACTTTGTGCATTTTGTAATTCTTGTACATGTTTATCGTTGCTGTATATGTTATCTTAGATATACTGTACACTTTCGCATTTTATAAAGATACATTTTATACATTTTTGCAACTCTAAAGTTCCCATAAATGTACACAAATTTGCAGTTTAATAATAATAACTAACAGTATTAATTACTGTTAAGCCACAGATATATAGATGCGCTGAAATAAAACAACGCAATTTTTATAACGCATAACGTGGAATTTATATCTGAAAACTGAAACGACGCGTGCACGGTCGTCGGTGCGTGGCAATTTGCACATAAAATTTACATATTTAAACCATTGCTGTTGAAAAATAAAACGAGATTGAAGACATATTTATTCGACAAAATGTATTACTTTCGTTATTCGCAATTACCAAATTCTACGATATCTAAATGAATCTGTACTTCCAAACATACTGTATAAATCGTTCTGATATCTACAGTATTATTTCGCAAAGTATGGCTTATTCAGGAGACCAATTTTGAAAATATATGGGTTACAGATGAAACGTGTAGCTTCTAGAAATCTTGAATACAAAGGAATGGAGTAACGCGCGAAAATAATTCCCTTAATCATGCGGAAACGGAGGAATCATAATTTTACGTTGAAATACGATCTAGACCAATTCTTGGCACATGTTTGCATGCAGCAACTTTCTCACACTATTATCATCGTATTATTGTTATCGTTTCCTACTTTCTCTTTTGTGCAAGTGAATTTAAGTAATATGATTTATTTATCTGCTCTTTGTTTAAATTTTTAGTCTACTATACCGAGTCACAGTCAAAGTGCGAATTAAGGTCCAAATATAATAAAGACTAATTATCCTGAAAAATGGCCTGTTCCTTTGGCAAAAATTCTTTTCGACGTGGGAATTAGAACTTGATTTATAAGACAAACAGAATTATATTGATATATAAAATAAGTATGATAAAACTGTGTTATATTATTATATTAATACAAGCATATAAATGGTAAATTATTAATTCATAAGTGTATAAAATGAACATAGACGAATTGATGTTATTCAAATCAGTTTCACGGTAGAATGTATGTAAAATGCAAAAATCAAACCAATTATTCAGTGAATTAACAAAAGAATTATTATTTAACCATAGTAATATGGTTAATATATTTTAACGTTTACCAGTATCTAGACACTGGCCGATTTGTGATAATATTATTTAAAAATAACATCAAAGTGTTCGAATTAACGATGAATTAATAATTACTTTCTTATGGGGACATCAATCTACAATAGTTAGAGAAGGTATCAGCGCTTATCATTATTTTCGTTGTTGCGTTTTCTTATCAAGTTCTATATCCCATTTTCGTAGCATGAAATTATGACAGTGATACGAAAATAATACGAAATTTAATATTGCACCTAATTAATCACTATATAAATGTTACGATAAATGCAACGATGTGGCGATATTTTCTGCAACTACTGTATTTATCATTAGTAGTTTGGTTAACAATTCTGTCGTCATGAGTATTACAAAACAAACTGTCGCCAAGGGTTACATTGCTCGTTAAAGTGTTGATATACCCATTAATACATCTTTTACCAGACGCAACGTGAAAGCAGTGAATACTCAGTTACGTAAGCGTAAGCGAATGCGAAGCTAATATAAACCTCGTATGGCAAAAGGTTGATCCTTCTCTGACAGTGAATCGTTTAAACCTCTTTAAATCATTGAAATCGTTTGGTCCATCGAGTTAAAGACTTAAAATCTTAAGGACAATAGCACTTCTGTTGCCACGGCGAGAACTGTTCCGCGAAATAGTCCGGCAAGAAATAATTAAACGGCTAGAGCACCCTTCAGGCAGTGGCGAAACTCCGCTGTCGAGTCTGTGAAATATTACTCCACGACTCGGTTTTCGGAGTCTGTCCTTTTATTTGACGGAGCGCGCGATCCCAGCGGTTTCTTACTTTGATTTTGTTCCATTTCAGACAAATGTCAAATGTCTTGGACTATACGGGACGAGAGCTGATCGTGGCATGAATGATCATCGAATGGTCTCGGTTGAGCGTGGCCATTTGGAAATTTGTCACAATCTATGCCTTCCATATATCTTCAATGATTCGTCATATTGTCGCGGTTTGCACGGAATTAAACGCGATGTTTTTGTTTTTCGAAAGAAAGTCCGTGACGGCAGAGAAATACTGTGCTATAGTTATTTAACGTTTTTTCACGGTTGGTATCATCTGAAAGAATATCATTAATATTGTTAGTATTGTTAGCCTTACAGCATTTTTGTCTCGTTGATGGCATAGATGATAACAATAAAATTTAATCAAATTATTTTCGTTGAAATAATTCCATTAAACCGAAACAGGGAAGATCAATTTGTCAAATTTCATGAATTTCCGATAAAGAATTGTGAAATAATGGAGTCCAATGAAATGCAATCATTCCATACATATTTATAAGTATTGATTCGAGTTGGCAAGATAGATTAACAAGTAGAACCACCTTTACATGTAAAATTAAGTATAATTCGATGCATAAGATGTCTTATTTTATTTATGTAGGGTATTCCACCTAAATTGTATACCAAATAACTCGTGAATTATACAGACCGCACTAAGTGGTGCTGCGTTATCGAAATGTCTAACGTTTTGAATTTTTCAAGCCTTGCACGATGCAAATTTTCGATAATCCACGACGTGAGATATCCGCTTCGCCATTAGTTTTGAGAATAATATAGATCTTTGATTTTGCATAAAACATTTAATTTTTGAAGAAAAAGAAGCTCCTGGAGAATACCTACATCCTCAGTACAACTATATATAGAGATAGAGATCCTCGCAACTGAACAAAACTGTGCAGGTTAAAAGAATCAAATAGAAAATATCCCACAAAACTGATAATCTGTAGCTTATCAGTAATAGATGATTAATGATTAGAGATAGTGATCGACGCAAGTTACTAATATTCGCTGGCGCGTCTTGATAACATAAATCAAGTTTTATCTTTGAGACTATTAATAGTGCAGGCATAATCTTCTTTCATTCTCTTTAAGAAAATTTGATTTTTCCTAAGCTTTTTCTTAACTTCGTTTAACCAAGCTTTTCTCAATCTTGTAGACGTTACGAACTTCAAATTCATACATTTCTGTTGATAAGTATTTATTTCGAAATATACAGGGTGCGATCGAATAACATGTACATGAATAACAGGCAGGCACGAGGTGATTCCTGATAAAAAAATAAAAATAAAATATAGAATAAGATTGCTTCGTTTAAGGTTTAGTTTTCGAGAAAATCGAGTTTGAAAATTTATCAAGTATACTTGAACATAGCTAATTCCGGACTGGAAATATTAAACAGTAAACGACAGTAGATTGTTTTAAGTGTAAAGATATGTAAAAAACGTAGAATAAAATTGTTTCATACTCGATTTTCTCGTAAACTAAGTCTTATTAAATGAAAAAATTTTATTCCATATTTTGTTCTTATTTTTTTCATGAGGAATCATCTCGTGCGTATTTGTGCACTTTATTCGGCCGCACCCTGTATACGATTTTTAATCCATTCACTGCTAGTCAGATTTTAATTGTCAGCTAGCTGTTACCTAACTGTATTCTAAAAATTAATTTTTTAAATTAATTAATATCGTAAGATTTTCAAAACGTATGTATTTTTTAACGAATTATTATAAGAATAGTTTTTCTAAACTTATCTTTTTGGCTAAAAATTTATTTTTTAATTTACGTCCACAGGTATGTCAGCCATCGCATGTACGTAGCGAAACTACACACAAACTCGGATCTATGAGATGTTACGCAGCGAACATATTAAAGTTGTTAAGCTGTTGTTCACTGTGAGAATTTCATCCAAATATTTCGGGAAATATAGAAATTTTTCAACAATATTTTACATATTCTTCTGTTTTCCTACATTTCTAACGATAGTATTCTGACGTTTCGTACCGAAGGCAAGAGGTAAACATCACATTCTTCTTGAATTCAGTGTATCTTGAAATTCGATAGAAAACTTTCGTGCGAGTGAAATCAAAATGACTTTTGTCCGCACAGAAACTTACGAAGCGCTTGCGAATGAAAGAACATAAAGAATGCTGGCGATGTCGAATCCAGATGTATGCAGTTCATAATTTACAGAACACCCTAAGAACTTTCATAAGAAGTCGAGGCACTAGACAACGCGTTTGCACTTTTACGTTCCCGTCTTACACTTAAACTTTAAATTGCATTCAGCAACTTTCCTCGCGGGATTTGATTAGCTTTCGATGAAATAAGCGTGTTATTACTTTACTTTAAAAATGTATTCCGGTATATTATAGCAGATTACACTGTGCTTTTATGTAGCCTATTAGGAAAAATGTAGCCTATTGAGAAGATGGCAGCAAAATTGAAAACAACTATAAACCAAATATGTATCTGTTTTTCTTATATACTGCGCTTTCTAAGAATAATTTTTGAAAACGTTCCATGCAAACGATTTATTGATCTTTTGCCACATGTTATCGTAAACTAAGATCGAAAGCAAACGTATATACGTTTTAAAGTAATTAGGTTAATTAGGGAGTAATTAGGGGAAATTTATGAGCAATAAATGCTTCAGTAATCGATGACTATTTCTATATAACAGAGTTTATTTCATCGCTTGAAATAATAGTCGAAGTTACGTGATTTTAGATGCCTAAAAATATGGCGCACCAATTTCATTTCTTTTATATCGGACAATTATGAGTTATTGAAAAAAAGTGCTCGAAATATAATCTTTCCACATCTTTTAGATTAACTACGAGTCAATTGCGATATAATTCCAGCGCCACTTTCCAGGGCAATCTTCAAAATTCTCTAATTAGCAATATTAAAGTTACAATCGAAACGGAATGGGTCCATTAATCTTACTTCGAATTTCCAACCGAATTTCTAATCCAATTTAGTAATTGCCAGACTGCACAAGTTTATGCGAATAATAAATTGAATTAGCAACATACGAGTATGTTTGAGGCCATTTAAAAAATGTGTTATATCGAATAGATTGAATTATATTGAAATTGCGAGAAGAACGATATTAAAACACGTGTAATAGAACCTTAGTAACGTATTTATGGAGTTGCAGCAATTTATGTACGAAACAATGCATATTGTAAAGCCTTTGTAGTACTAACAATATGCAATAGAGATGATGTACAATATTCTCTTACTGTGCCAACAACATTCTGAATTCGCATTTATTCTGTTAAAAGCAGGATTATTTCCTGTATAATATTTCGATTATTGTCTTTGTAATATACCTATGAAAGGATATATACCGCTCGAAACTCTATTTAACTTCACAATTAACTTCTTGATTTTGTTCCCAGCTGTGTTTATTCTTCTTAAACAGCGCAAAGAGTTGTATGACGTTTAACGATAATCGAGAAAACTCTCGTTATTGACAATATAATCTAATAACGTAAAAGTATTAATTAAATATCTGTGTTATTATCAAGGCAATTAATCCTTACTTCGTAAACGTTTTTGCAGTTAGCACGAACCATAATCGAAGATCGTCTATGTTCGACACGTTCTTCAATAGATAAGAGTCTGCGAAAAAATATGAAAAAATTCATATATCACCTTCAAACCTTCTAAATCGAGATGCTTCAAGTTGCCTATCCTTCAAATCTTTTTCAAGGAGGGAGCTAAGAGTTCCTTACCTGCTTGTATGCGAAAAATCTACATTTATCAATTTGCTTGGACACGAGAAATCTCGGTTTGTGAAGTAACAGTTAAGTACCGTTCAAAAATCATTGAAAGTGAATTCACCAGGAAGAACGATTAAGCAAGAAATTCATCGTGTTCGTCTGAATGATTCACTAGAAACGTTAATCGCGTGTAAAATATTAATATTTTACGACGCACCAAAATGACTGAATGGAATTAATCTGAATTTTAAAATTTTAAGTAATTTTAAGAATATTATTTATATAACGAAACAACATTATGAAAATTGTATAAATTATATAAATATTAATAAACAACCTAAATTTAATCGTGATAATGGTAGTGATATCTCTATACTACATCTGTGGAGCATCCATGAACGAACTGAAGAGTATAGTCTATCTTTTTTTCCATCAATCTGTAACAGACTATCGACTAAGCATAAATATTTTTTCCTAGATAGACATAGATAGACCGTTATCATTTCTAGGGCTCATGGAGACCCGCCAAGTTTAATTTGGCTACAATCCAAGTATAATTTTGCCTGAGAAAGTGACGATATTATCTTGCAAGACCTATCCTGTTAAATTCATGCCTCGGTAAAAATAGGAACGATAGCTCGAAGAAATTACTTCCGCTACACTCTCTTGTAATTCTCCAACATTAAGCAAGTTTACGATTCAATTAAAACATAATCGTATTCCAATTTATAATTGTATTCCGGCTTTCCAATTCTTTAGAGAAATATTAAATTCTTTCTCTTCATACACGTGCAAAGTAATAGTTATGTGCTTGAATATTTATTAAATCTGGATTGAAATTTTTTCACACGTTACAGTGCCGTATAGCTATCTATATTGTTTTTTGGCGAGACTATATATTTATAAGCTATATATTTTTATGAGTCAATTTTTTCTCCATGAAAGAGAAAACGCATCGATTTTTATTCTCTATAAAAAACCCATCGATTGACATATAAAAGAATGTATATAGGTAGTCCCACTTAGAAAGCTATTGATGCTCCAGAAAACGCAAAAAGATGATCTTGAGCGAAAAAGTCATAAATCACAATGTTCGGTTATTTTCAGCTAACGCTGCCATGGCACAATATTTCATAGACGCGAAACTAACATAAACGAGACGTCTTTTATATTTCCGTATTGACTATATCTTTGATAAGATGTCAGTATCATATTTGTATACATGTACTAGTATTTTAGTTTAGTTTAGCTGTGTTGCATCAACATTATTTGAAAGAAAAATTCTAATTTGTTCGGAGGAAAAGAAATTGCGGAAAAACATAGATAGGTTTTCAATTTTGTTCACTTAATTCGAAATTAGTATCCGAGTTTCGATAAAAGGAGCACTGGGCAGTATCACGTGGTCAAATTCTACTGACACTGTCAAGAAAAGTTTGTGGTCTATGTTGCACAAAATTGCATCATGTCGGTACAAAGGAACAGACGTGTGAAAATATCAACCGGGAAACGATTTTGACCAGGACAGCTCAAATTTGATTCAGCTTTGTCTCGTGAAATGTCACGACAGAGTGCGTTTTAAAGCGCTCCATTTTACTACTACGTTCCCATTACAACGTTCGTTCTCGTACGCATTAAGCGTAGATGTACGTACTTTTAGCATATACGATAAAATTTGTTTACGATCAGCCATTTCTTAAAATTAACTTACATACAATCCAAACTGCTATCTACTATTACTACTGTATTATTTATTATTAATAATGCAACCGATAATATGATACAATGTAGCAGTCTAGTAACTTGTAACGTACGATACAATACAATACTACCATTTTACATTTACTACATATAATTTATTTCCTTCTCTCTCGACCAGACAGTTACCGAGCTTTACCAAAGTGAAGATAAACACCAAAGAAATATTTACGAAGTTGACGAAACTAAAAAAAGAGAGCAGCTGGTCAAATACGATGATATTAATATCGGATTCGAACTGTAGGTGAAATATTTCAAGGATGCCGATCAAACTTTTCTTTATTTGCAAACGGGAAAGAAGTCGAACGAGACTAGCAAACCATGCGGCAACGTACAAGACGTAGAGGTGTTTACTGGAGAAGTAACAAATTTTGGCACAAAATTTTTACGATATTTGTTGGTTCTGCAGTTTGGGTCAAGGAGAATTCGAAAGTTGATCCTTTCGTGAATCGATAGGATGATGATGAAACGGCAGAAATATTCCTAGCGGTATGTCTGAGTACTTCTTAATGTTTTTCCCAATGATTCGCCAGCGTTTTCGTTAGAAGCTATGCAACGCTTTCAATACGATTGCCTGCACTTCTTGGATATTTTTATTTTATACTTAAATGTAAGGCGCTGTTGCAGATTATGAAAAGGCGGTATATTTTTATTGATGTTAACAGAAACACACATGATTCTATTTTAATCCTTAAAAGGTATCATGAGTGAAATTTCACTGCACGTGAATTTTCGTTTTGATAATATCGTTCTACGATAACATTGCAATGTTATTTGTGATCACTGCAAACAATAACATTCCTGTTTTTCATCTGATTTTGAACAACGATAAAATATCTAATTTCACTTGCCCAATTTTATTAGTTTTTTAAATAATTGCATCATATAGTGATATTATAACAATAACATCGAAAATAATGGAAAAGTAGTAGTTAAGAAAAAAAATATAAATGCTTGTAAGTAACAGCTCCTGATATTAAGTAGAACTAACTTTTTTCGAACGTAGATAGTACCAAATGTGGAGATGCTTTTGAATTCAAACTTACGTGCTTTCATATGTTCGCTGTAGGCAATTTTAGTTATATCCTTTGCACTGCGCATATTTTATAACTTTAGAACAAGTTAGATATAATTACTGTAACACGAGTCACTTGACATTCATCTTTTATTCAAAACGCTTAGGAAGTAGGGAGAGATTTAAGTACTCATATAAGCTGCAAAAATATTACAGAAACTACGGAGAAATTAACTCGATGCATAACGTTAACATTAAACCAAGTAACGAATATGAGAACTAATTAGCAAATTATATGCGTTTTACCGGGAAAATCTTCAGCTATTACAAAACATATAAATTATGAGACTAGGAAAAGTTTTATAAAAGAAGTGCAAGACAAAGTCATACTCTTAAGTTCGCTGCCTCGGCGAGATATTTCTACATTGGTAATTGTTTTTCAAGAGACAAGTTTTCTCGAATTTATGCACGAAATATTTCAATAACAACTACGAAATTATAATCTACACGAAATTAAATTACAATTAATACGTTGTTTTGTATCTTGTTATGAATTAAATTTTTCCAATTAAAGGATGCTTTTATATATATCTTTTATTATATGTTTTCTACTTTTAGTCCTTTGTTGTATACTTTATTGAATATTTTTACATTTCCATATCGTTTGGTTTTATTTAAAAAAATTATTTTAGCGTTCCATCTTTTTAAAGCTTATGTGACCGATGACTTTTAGATGCTCCAAACACATATATGTGTACTCGCAGATCGTTTTTGAAAAAGGCAAATAGCATGTGCAATGAAATTTTGAGATGTCGGAAATTTTAACGCACCCTTTGAATTTCCGGAATAGATCGAAACGTTCGCAATTCCATACGATTGCTAGACACGATAGTGCTACAAGTCTGTTTGATTGACGCGCGAATCCCACTCTACCTTTTTGGTCGTTTGGAAAGAAACTACGAACACGGTTTTTCTGTGTTTTCAGTACGTTTGTCCTGCAATTTTCTTGACAACACAATTTCTTTACGAAACGAAGGAATTATTCAGCTTCTCTTGTGTTTGATTTCGAGAATGTTATTCCGTTTCAATCAAATGCTTAATTGACACTTATATCGATTAAAGATCTTTTTATTTTTATATTAATTTTATATCAGTCAATTTCTGCTGCAAAAATTAAAATTTAGATAGTAGCTTATCGTTTGGTTAATAACGTGATGACACAATATATAAATCCAGAGTAATTTTATATATCGAATTAAAGAATCATTTCTTTCTAAATTATAAGTGAGAAGAGAATATTCAACTTCGTTTAAAATGTATGAAGCGATAGGAGCTAATTATTTAGCTAATTGAACCTTGCTGTCCCGATTCTTGAGTTCTTAGTTTTCTAATTTTCTGCTCTTTTTACTATCCTATAGACTTCTACTTCATCGATATTCCAATTTTTTAGTTTCCCGATTTCTAGTTTTTGTCTTTCTTTGTTCCATCGATATGCTCATTTTGGCACTCCAATTCTTTCCTTTTACTACTATTTTTCAACAGTGTGGTTTCCCAGCTTCCCAATATTCTAGTTTCTTAAAATTCCATCTTTTTAGCCTTGCCGTCACGTGCTTTTAGAGTAGTATATTACTTTTCCAATAACATTTAATATCCTAAAACACTCGACAAATATTTCATACCAATAGCACGAAAATTTGTCTTCTATCCATATCTATTTGTCTCGTCTATTCGTATTTACTTATATATCAAGTTCTCAAACTGCAAAGACATGTTATCTTTTTTTTTTAAAATATACAACGTAAAACTATTTTTATTTTTATTTCTATTTTATCCCATTTATTTTATTTCATTCTTTTCATTTTATTTTCATATTGCCTATTTTTAGAGGTGTAGCAGTCTTCGAGACACACTCATTACCGTAATGTAAGATCATCATTCCTAAAACGACTTTGAAGCTTTATGTCATTTTGTTCCACTACTTCAATCGTAAATTATACTCAACCCGGATCCTCCAGCTGCAGTCACGATGTTTACGATCTTAGGTTTGCAATAAATCTTAGAACACGATTGAACTAATCTCGAGACAGCGTAGATGATGTTAAAGTTTTGAAAAATATCCGTTTTGATACATTGTTCGTACGTGAGATAGCGATTTCTAAAGCGTTTTTTCATTGTTTTCCGACGTCCAATATCCTAATATTATTTTAATATTATTTTAATATTAATCTAAGTATTAATTGATTTTATTATCATTGCGTAAGTGTTAAGCTATTATTTAGAAATTTTGAAATTTTATGACATACAGTATAAAAATATTTTGATGTTTTATTTTGAAGATATTTAAAAATATGTTAATATTAAACAAAATTTCTTTTAAATCAAAATCAGACATTAATGATTCTCCATGTTTGTTATTAGGTAAATATCGTACAGGGCAAAGTGAAGGTCAAAGGAATAATTATAAATAGGAGAAAATTAAAAACAAATTTCGATCAATCCGATATTAAAGGTGTATTGCATTGAAATACAATCACGTGGAAGATATCGGGTATTTACTTTTGAAATAAAAAATTTCGTTCAGGAAACGAGGAATGATACGAAACCTATATCAGTCTATTTAGATAACGTCGCTGAATATTTGCACCGAAATCGTGCAATATGCATGTGTATATATATATATTTATTTATTTCTATTGGTTGGCAGAGATCAGTCGTTTATGTGTATATAGATGCAACTTCCATAACGTTATCGCGGTTCGCACAGCATGTTCCAACTATATTTCATATTCATGGGAATCTTTTAGTACATTTTTAAAATAGTCGCCTGACTTCTTTTCACGTCACAAAATTTGCATTCATCTGTATGTGACTGTAAATGATCTATTTGAATAATCGTGTCTGTCGAAGATATAGTGTACCTTAAAATAATCGAAACTAAACAATTATTGTATATTTATATAAACGAGAGATAATTTTATTCGAAGCATATAACTTACTTCTATCGCAAGTATTACATAGAAATGAAAAGTACTTTAATCAATATTATAGTCCGTGCTACTTGAACTCGAAACTGGTATTCACGTCCGCATAGTTACTTACCTATACTACTTGCTGCTATTAATCGAAATACGTAAGCCCTGTTACTCTAGAGAGTATCAGTTGCCACTAAATTTACATATAGTGCTTAAACTGTTTTTGTTATAAAGATAGCTGTGAAAAATTGTATTTTTTTATTTTAATACTAATGAATAACAAGAAAATTATAGAAGCTATTATATAGTAAAATTGTATAAGATTAAAAAAGATTCAATATTTTAGTCAATCTATATTTCATTTATTTTATAAATATATAATCGTCAATCTATCAAGCTGTGTTTTGATACGATACATTAACATGAATATTGAATTGCTTTTGAAATCTAGTAAATCTGTTGTACTATCAGCGACAACAAAAGGTCAGTAAATAATACGCGTTATCAGAAATGCTATACTTGATTTAATTATCGAGCTATTTATTCAAAACGTTAACTATGGATTTTTTTTAATAAAAATTGAATTGCTTCGGCAGTGATCTTGATAACAACGCCGTTTTATTGTCTCTATTTTGAGAAATATACGTGTCTTTAATAACAAGCTAATATTTTTCTGTTCAATTATCGAGCAAATGATTCTCAAATAATATCTGAATTTAATTTAATGAAAAGAATCATTTTAAACATTATGATTACAGAATGGTATACATATTTAGAATAGTATCGTTATTATATATAGAATAACATATGTTTTTTTATAATTTTCATTCAATAAAATCAATTTGTTTTCTATGGAACGGATAAAATAAAATTTGCTTGAAAATTATCATATTCAACTACTACAAAGCGAAACAATTTCTGTTGAAACGCAACTGTTTGAGAAAATAAACAAAATTATCAGAATTATCTGAATTGTTTTATACTGACTATTTTGCTGGATTTCATTATTGCAATGGAATAATGATTATAATTTAAGTATGATGCACTGTAATCTATTCGGCCAATAAGATCTTCATACTTCGTCATTATTTTCAATGTTCATCAATAGTATAATAGCAAAAGATACATAAAATACATTTAACGCTGAATTCGATTTAGCATTTTCCTTTTGTTCATAGAATGCCAAGGATTCTAAACTCGTAAGAATGTTGCGATTCAGCTTTAACTCGTAACAGACAAAGAAGAGTGCTAAGTTAAGAGTCGGTCTGATATCTTGAGAAACTGCTTTAGCATATTGGAAGGAACTTTCTTAGAAGGTCAAATATGTACAGGCAGACGCAAATAACAGATTTTCACAAATATTTTATAAACATATATTTTTACAAAAGACAGATATTCTTCGATAAAGATTGATTATATACATATGCGTATTTGTATATTGTATATATCAAAACTAAAAGAGTAGTTAATTATTAGCGTATCTAATTTTTAGTGTACCCAATTTCAATATTTTATTTAATATAAAGTCTAATTCAGATGTACATCAGGTATCTCATTTAAAAGATAAGATTATTGCTGTAGTAAATGTTCTAAAATACTGTTTGAGATTAAGTATTATTAGAGAATTATACTCTTGGTGTCAATAGCAGCTAGCTCATTCAGAAACTTAAACTAACTTTTAACAGTTATTGTTATTTCATAGCATAACCATAATGGTTGTTAGCTGACTTTACAACATTAAAAGTTTGGCAATAAAAGATATAGAGAACTTTTTAGCTATGCCATTTGTCGATATATAGGTAATATTCAACAGCAGTTACAATTCCAAATACAAAATACAAAAATTCATTTATCGGGTAAAACAATATTTTTTAATCCTGAACTTTATGTAAAAATAAAATCTGCGAAATTTATATTATTCTTGTGATTCACAGAACTCAAGATAAAATCGTTTGTATATTTTTTGTTAATAATTCTCGAAAATATTTAGATCACTATATACTTTTTAACTCCTACAATTATTATATGTATAATGCGCAAAAATCCAAAGGATTAATGTCCTTTAAGCATTGTTATAAAAATGATAAGAATTAAAATGGTCGTTATATTTCTGACTTTTCTACTGCATTATCTATTCTCATTATATAACCAGAAAATACGTGACTTCTGTCTATTTGGCAAATGATAATATAAGTTACGTGCCCTTGTGGTAATATTACCTAATGATACAACTTAAAACAAAAAGTATAACAAAATTGCAACGATACTACCTCTAAAGGTCATCTTTGTGAATAAAATTTGCTATGCAATAGTGAAATTACGTATCATTATTACAGTAACCGAAATTAATTGAAAATGTAGACAAATTTCTTACAGACCATTTGAAATAAAAATAAGCAATGATCGAATGATCAACAAGTTTATGAGCGAAATGATTCGAATATAACGCGTATTGGAAAATATTCAATTTTTAGATAAAACTATAAATCGTATAAATATAAATCAATTGTATAGAAACATTTATAACATAAATTATTCTTTATCTATACAAGATAATATATTACATATGCAACTGATATTTGAGAAATATTTATAAACTGAGCTCTAAATAAAAAATGACAAGATCTGTTTAGGATACATATCCAAATACGTAACACGAATAAAGATACATTTATATTTTCATTTATACGATCGAAAGATATCATACGTTTACCTGATTTCATTACTGCTACGCTTCAAACGTCCTAAAAATAATCTCTTAAATCTGTCGATAGATAGTCCACATCTGGTAACGCACATTTACGTCTACAATGTACAGCCTCGACAAAATACGCGAAATACAGCAGCGTTCGTAGATTTATACTGCGTGAATACGAATGTGGTACAAAGCGTCATTGAAATCGAATTGCCGTTAGAATTTTGTCTGCTACGTTATCAACTGGTCGTAGAGAATACGTGACTTGTGAGGATTTGCCAAACGATAATGTCTGTTACGTGCTCTCTTGAAACAGGCATCCAGTCACTTTAGAACTTCGGCAAGTATACCAAGCGATTCTCTTTCGTTTCTATTCAGTCGGTCAATAATTCAACCATTCGCTAAACCGCATCGGAAGCACCTGTGACAATACTATGTGTGAAATCTTAATCGTATACGCTTTCGTACTTTTTCATTTTCGTTCTGTGAAACAAACATAAACACATGGAGACGAACAATGTACGTAGATACACACGTGGACGAAACAGAAACCGAACGTAATCTTGAGAATTTTTATGAACCTGTTGTGGAAAAGTTGTACAAAAGTGGACGAGGAACACTTCACGATGAAAGGTAATGTTTTACACGAACAATGTAAATATACTACCATTTAGAAGTAGAATTTCGATTGCCGGCACTAATCATGTCACACGTTATTTAAATTATCGAATTTTCCGAATATAATTCAATTAAGTTGCATAAAACTCAAAATTCTTCCTCATGAGATCTGTGCACTTATACCAACATTTCTTTATGCTTTTTTAAAATTAAAAAAGCTTTTTTAAAAAATACCGATAGATTATTGGTTATTGAATGCCCTTTTTTTAAAAATTAGGTACATGCTTCCAAATCTTTTTCTATTAGATATATTAGAGAATGTATGTTCGTGAAATGGTGACCATAAACCCTGTAAGGTGCTGTACACGTCAGTAAGTTGTTCCGTTTCAAGAAGTGTCGATATTTGAAAGTTGCTACCGCTTGACATTGGGTTTACGACTAGTCTTGTGTCTATTCCGCTAGCAAGTGAACATAAAGTACAGAATTGATCGAAGTTGTGAGATGAAATCGTTGTACTTGCTGAGAAAGGTACGGTTTCGATTGAAAATATCAGTTTACGAAGAAAGGAAATGAAGCTTGTAAAGATGGAATAAAACAAGTTGAAAGTATACAAATATCTGATTTACGAAATACGACTATTATGAAATTCAATGAAAAAAGGTATAAAAAATATATTGTGTATCTTACTATGTATAGTTTATAATAAGCATAAGTTTTTGTATTCTTTATGATATCTAAACGGTAGTAATGCAATGCTTTTAAACAACGAATCTGAATGTCAAAGTTGCTTGTTAATTTTATTACGATAAGAAGTAAAATCGTCGTTGGTTTTTTCATTTGTAATTTCTTAGTACAATTACGAGATCTTTAAATTTTATTCCAATTTGTATAACAACGTCGAGAACTTTCATTTACATGGAACTTTGATATATAACCAGATGTATTGTAAATGTCTCCATTGTTTGATTACTAAATGATTTATAATAATCTAATGTATTTCGTTAATTACGTATTTTTGATGAATGGCGTTAATAAATGTATCTGGCGATTAATCTTTACATTATTGATCATTAACTGGATAATGATCAGCTCACGGGTACCACTCTGCAACTACTAATTGATATAATTCACAGACCGTAATAGCGTATTAAATTACGTTCAAAAGTTGCATAGAACCAGAGCATAATGTGATATTATAATCGCATGAACTGGATGAATTTACCAAATTTTGAGTTTAGGAATTTCATAATAGTATATCTTCCTATGCAAGCGCTTTTTAGAGCCTTGAATATGTGAACACTTCAATTCAAATTTATCGTGGTAATATCTTTTAAAATGGGAATATCGTACAACCTCTCCTATCTGAACATCTATTATCAGAATGTGTACCTTACTATTCGAACACTCTGTTCTTCAAACGTTCTATTATAAGGAGACCGTGTAAGTGCAAGCACATGATTCAATTTAAATTTAGTAGTAGTATTTATACAGTATTCTCATATTGTCGAAATCGAAACAACGCGACGTCTTAACTATAGTAGGCGAAAGCAATATAATTCAAGTATCATGAAAATATTGCAACACTTTCATGGAAAATTTCAGTAACATACTTTTAATGTTATATGAAAATATTTGAAATATAATATAAATAGTGTAGCGATACGATATCAGTATCATAATTCTATTGGTTTGAAACAAATTGGAAAAAGATATTTATTTATTACGACCATGTACATTGCAAAAGGCATAAAAATATTTGAACAGTCATGTATCAACGCGAAGAACTTGCAACACGAATAGATTGATCGATATTGCGAAACACATTGAAGATTATAGCACTAACCAACTCGATTACATTTTTCAATAAAAGTATTACGTTTTACGAATTGAAATATAATAGAAGAAAAAGAACGTGAAGACAAAACTTGTAGAAAATTCCCAATCATAAAGATAACAAAAATGCTCATCCAAAATTGGACCAACATTGTTGAAGACGTAAACTTCTTCGAACGACTTACTGAAACTATGTCGTACATGAAATATTTTGCAGAAAGTAATCTTATTCGCTGAACTTCGATGATTTTACTTGTGTTGGAATAATCAGGACCTTCTAATATCCATGCGTTGCGATGTTATTGGTCCCGTAAAGACTGAAAAGGTCGTTCTTTCAGGCATTTAATCGAAAAGTAGGTGGTAGGTACGGCTATATCGCATATTCTTGAAGTTCGCACCAGGTGGTCGTAAAGTTGAATTGCCCACCCACGGAATCCCTTGGAATAAAACCGGAAGGTGCGTTCGCGTCTCGGTAACGAGCACCTGTGCCACCGTGGCTGCTGCTTTCAGCCCTTGAAAACGCGGCTTAACCCTCACAATCCCGGGTTGCTTTTTATGGGGCCAAATAATCTTCTCGATGAAAAGGGTTTCAGCGAGAGGTTGTTCGCCGTTTGAAAGAATTTGTAACAATTTCAACATAATGGACAGGATAGAGTCACGCGAGAGATATTTCGAAGGATGTTAGAAAGATGAAGCTGGCAAATCGAAGGTAGATTCAATCGAATTTCGTGAAATATCGTCTATTTTATCATGAGATATTGCGTCAGAATCTTTAGTCCTTTCTTAAAATGTCTTTGTTTTTCTAATTCTTTTAGGCTATCTTGAATTTGTTTCGATCAGTACCGTCTTCGTATTTGCCAAGGGACGATTATGATATCACATGATTTAAAAGTTCTCGTTTTATTGCTATAAAACTATATACAATATTTCATTGTCATGCAGGCAATATCTTTATTGCCATATTTAGTCGAATGCGATGAAAAGATATCCTAAAGAAAATCAAATATTCGTGCTATCGCTCGAAGACGAATAATCTGTTGAATATTCATTTTGTCTAATGCTACGTTGATATTCAGTAAACAATTTCATCAATCTTAAGACACATGGCAGTTCCTAAATATAAAATATGCAAATAATTTTAATTTAATACAGTGCAGTGTACATGTGACGGAGAAATGCAAAATAGTAGAAGGAAATGGATGAATTCTGGCAGAATCCGATGGTGCATCTTCCTCTCTGCCCTAACAAGCAGAAGTTGAGTGGATGACCCAAATCCTGAAACAGCTCGTTCGTAATTAGCAATAAAAATGAGGAAAAAAACTAGAGCGACTGCTAGGCGACATAAAGCGGGCAACAAGAAACAAGAACGAAATTTTTCTGTCGGGCACGCTAAACGGGGAATGAGTAGTGTTGTTTAGGAGGAGAAAGTAAGGTATTCTAAATAAGAAAATTTCGAAATACGTTACCTCGTTTTATACGATGAATTGCAAAATATCAAAATACATATATCTTTTCAACAGATATTACTCGTTTCCGTATCTCTAATCTATTAGAAATTGCTAGATGAACGTACATAGCAGGATACTAATATTACTTAATGCCGTGAATGCTAATTTATGATGCCTGTAGGCATCGGGAATATTACAAATCACAACTACATATTACATTTCCTCGCGTTAAATTCCTCGTTTACATAGTCCGAAATCGCTTTACTATCGATAATTATTCGCCTAGTAATAGTTTATTATTAACAGTTTCGACAGCGTCAATTTCTTGGAAAATACGGGCACAGGTGAACGAAATCAATTTACGAAACGCTGGGGAACTCGGATATTAAATTCTCTGGAATGCATAAATCATAAAGTTTCAATATCAAATTCGTTCGGATCATGTACTTGGTTCTCCATGGGATTTTGTTAACGGGAATAATTCTAATTAAATTTCTCGCCGAATATAGTATATTAGTTAGAACGATTAATTATCACCAGCGATAATATGTTAGAAGAACGGGACCAGAGATTGGACATTAGAAATTCGTATCGACATCGAATTTCGTATTTAAATAAGAAGAAAAGAAGATACTCAGGTAAATTGTACATGATATATATTATGTATGTATTTGCGCGTAGCGTATATTTGTTGCTCAAAACCGTGCATACTAATTAAAATAAAGGTACCAGGAGGTAGCAGACGTAAAAATTACATATGTTTCTTTTACTTTTTGGTTCTCTCATTTTTTGATTGAATATGGAAGGATAGTTCGAAATTTTACAATTTTAATAATGAAAAATATGCTGATTTATAAAATCGATAAAAATTATGTGCGAAATAAATAAAACAATCACGATCGTGAATAATATTAGTTCATTTTATACTAGATGCAGTTATTATATGTATATACGTGGATATTACATGCGAAATGAATACTTAAGTAAAAACGAAAATTCAATTTACGCATCTTTAAACAATTGCAGCCTAATATCGATAATTTAAGATTCGACGCTATCTCCAGAGAAGAAAATCGAAACAGTTCATATACATAAAATAACAATATATATATATATACTGATTATAACAAAGTAGTTATACAAGTTGTTCGAAAAAGTTGGGCTCAATCTTCAACAGCATGCAGTATTCATAAAAACAATAAAAAAAAGATTTTAATAAACGTCTGAATATCACCAGTTTCGAAGTTGTAATAGGTTTTCAAGTATGAGTTGTAACCGCATAACACGCTTTATTGCGTGCGTCTATATACCAATTGTCAAGTAAATCGTTAAATCAAGCATAATACCAATATCATTCAGTAACAGCGACAAAAGAATGTACTTTGTCATTTTATTATTGTATCACAGCGTCCATGTGCGCGTAGAATTATTCCTCAGTTTACTCTCACATCATATTTTAATAATGGTTCTATGAGGAAGCGCGACGGAGGTTGTGTTGAAATGAATGGGAGTCATATTGAACATATGGTACAGACATAGGTAATACTTTACTGATCAGAACGTCTTATATATCTGAAACTAATGATAAATGAACAGTGTTTACTGTCATTTTTTAAGTTATTTGATCCCAACTTTCTGAAACATTCTACATGTCATAAAGTATACGATATTAAGAATCGATTAATTGATACAGTAAAAAGGTTGAGTATTTCTACGACATGCATTGTTATATCGAAAGATACAAATAAAATATAAGAGTTTTAAGTAAGAGACCGCAAGGGGAAGCAATATCTTTCCATCAAATTCGGCGGTTGAAACGGCGTTGGGCCGTTCTTCCGGAAAGACTTACAACATGGAAACCAGCCGTTTTTATTTCCACCGGTGAAAAAGATACTAGCCGATTCCGAGTTATTTGCCGAAAAACCGTTTTAACGTATCTAACCGCGAAACTATCTCGGTTTCTCCTTGAATTTTCGACCGCTGCTACACAAGGGATCCATCCCTTCCAGCGATCGTAGTACGAGGAAGCGATTGCTCCGTTTTTTTTTTTAAAAAAATTTTTTTTTTTTTTTTTTTTTTTTTTTTTTTTTTTTTTAGTTTAGAGAAATGTAAAAGGAGAAGGTTGTGGTGAAATAATTTTCTCCTTCTTTTCCTTCATTACATCTGTTTCTAGAGAAAAAAAGAACGACTATGAACTCCCTTTTATCTTCATTTGACTTCCTTTCGCGTATAATTATATTGTTGAGCAAAAAATTTAATATCTTTTCATTTAGATAAAAATTTTATTTAAAAAATCGCAATTTGAAACAGAAGCACGTTTGCAATAAGATTTCATGTTATTTCTCTAGCAAAGATTAAAATGCGTTTATTATAGCTTTTACAGACAGATCTGAATCGGTGAAAACTATCCTACAAACTGCGTTGTCAAATTTTCAGAATAGTAAACATCGAATATAACTTTTTTTTCAGCTTGAGGATTCTGAAATTATCACTAAAAAATCTTTACGAAATAGTTATACTTCACAGAATCTTCTTATTCGAACGAACGGAAAAATTTCATATCATACTTTTTATTTATTTTTCCATATAGAATCTCCTCTTGCCGATGATATTACTCCTTCTGCCTTACACAGTATATAACTCATATCAAACTTTTTAATGAGATTTGGATCAGAAGATTGAGATTACGTATTTGAGTCACACGTACTTAAAATTCTCATCTTGTACCAGAACAAAACTCTGATCAATTAATCTTTTGTCTGTAAAACTAAATCACATGTTACGTATGAGCTGTGTTACGTGTTCTGATACGTATGAGCGGAAATGTGTAAGTGGTTATACAATAATTAATCTTCATTCAAATTTAAGAACGTCTTGCCATCCGTTGTGTACTCCCTTCATGGATTTCGTACATGATAAATAATTTTATGCAATAATTAATCTTCGTTCGCCTTGAAGAACATCGTGCCAAGCCTTCATACATACATACGTCATACGTCTACATACGTCTGTTTATTTCACACGCTACAAAAGTATCCCACGTTCTGAGTACAGTTTTTAGCACATCGTGACAAAACTTTACGAAGAACGATAGCCGAGAACATCGTAGCTTTTAGCGGTTAAGATCCATTCGAATTATTTTGCAAATCTCATTCGTGGTGGAACAGCGCCGGTTTTTATGGCCATTACGCGTGGTCGAGGAAAGTTATTGCTCGTTGCGGGTAGTTTACTAGCTCTAATGCTCCCACAGAAACCGTATATATTTCTACGTAGCGACGATGTCGGTAATGTTTCACTCGGGCCATATAGAAGTTCGATCGTCACTGTTTTGGGAGAACAAACATTTTTGACCGGGCACGCGTACAACTGCAGCATGTCGTTCGCTTCTGCTAGCGAAAATCTATTCGAGGAAATGGCGAAAATTGGTTATGATTCAATTGGAAGAATCGGCAAGCGTTTAATCATCGCCCGATAGACGCGTCAAACGATTTCGAAGATTTATAGTGGCTATATTTAATACAGTGGCAATATTTTTTGAGTGGAAGATTTATTTTTGGAAAACAGGGCCTAATGCTATATAAACGTTGACGGGAACGATGCTAACAGGAATAAACGTCTTCAGAGTTTATAATATGCAATTAATTAATAACAGAAGTTAATTGTTATGCTGGTACTCGAAAGTTACATTTGAAATATTTCAATGAAATAAAGCTTCAATTAGGGGTGATGATTTGGTTAACTTTGTTCATTGATATAAATGAAATTGTTGCAATGAAAAATCGAGGATATTATTTCTCTTTAAGAGACTTTATTTTTTAATTATTTATATAATTAATTATTAGCGGGCGATATTTACACACGATGTTATTCTAAGCATCAAAGCAATGAGAAAGGTTCATGCACAAAAACTTATTTTTTAAATTGCAAACAATTTAGTTCTACGTTGGAAATACATTGATATCTGCGTACAATGCAATGAATAAGCTGACAAATTTTCTTCTATATTTCTACTATCATTCGACAATATCTATAGGGTGTTCCAGAGTATTTATAACGTTGATTCTAGACATCAAAACGTGGAAAAAGTTCATGTTTTAATTCGTAAAATCGACTTATAAAATTTCACTTGTTTCTTTGACAAAATCGCTGCTACTATGCAAGAAAATTTATTAACATTAGCAACTTATACGCTGGAATTTTCGGCGTATAAAATATCGCTAATAGTGTTAGTTCAATTGAGCGAAAGGGTCCTACGCATGTACGAATAAATGGAACACTCACGAATAAACTATATTTTATTTTATTATCCTCTCGTGCTTTTTGATTTGATCATTTGTAGCTATTGCTTTTTCTATATTATAACACGCGTTATATAACGAATAAAATAAATAATTCGTGACGTCTTGAAAATAATTGGTTTCTCTTTTGTTTGTGTGTTTTACATACATATATTGCAGTTACATGACAATAAACTGCTTTTCCAAATAAAGAAGTATTACAAACAAGCGAACAATTTTAACATGCAAATTAATGTCATCTTCGAAATATTCTATCATTTGGGAAAATTGTTTATCAATATCAATTTATTACAATAATATTTGTCGCCAGTGTTTAAGGTCAGCTCGTAAAAGGAAACTTGTAATAGCTTATACGAGAGCTGTGTCAGGTTGAGTAAAGTAGAATATTTAGTACAGAACTACATTATATTCTGTTCAGAGTACACATAAGTCGTGTACAGCGTATGAATCCAAATTCGAGTAGGCGAAAGCGAGATTCGACGAGTGAACAGAGAACAGTTGAGGTGACCAATTAAGATGACGTACAATGGAACTACATAAGTTGTTGTACGTGTACTGGTTGGATTATATGGTGCAACGGCGTTCGTGGCAACGACACAAAGTGGAGGGTGCAAATCGCAAATTACTAGCTACCCTATTGCAAATTTATTCGACCACGTATTTTATTTCGAGACATTGCAATTCCTATCATTTATTTAATCCGCTGTATTCATTTTGCTGAACAATTTTTACAATTCTACACAACATACAACAGAGAAGAGAGAACGCAAAAAGAATAGTAAAGATTTAATACAGGTTTTTTTAAATACAAGTCTATCTATATTTGCTTAGATGTTGTATTATTCGAATGCTAGAATAATAAATTGTAACAGAATCAGAGTGTTCTGTTGTAAATTTAAAGCCTTGTAAAAAATTTAATTTCAATATACCTGATAGAAAAAGAAGGTTTAAAAACAATTTCCGATATCAAATTGTATTTTAACTAAAAAATTTAACTAAATCAATTTCAATTTTAATATGTATAACTGAGATGATACACAGACTCGTTTTTAAATATTACACGACAAAAGGACGAATCTACAAACATTTGAAATAAAACAATTCGTTTCAATGAACAATCCCATATGCTCCATACATTCGTAGGCAACAATTTCATCAAAGCAGTCGACAATTACAACTTTCTAATTACAATTACCATTATCATGCGGACCGAGTCTGGATCAAATGTAGTAATTAGACTGGTACACTCGAAGCTTGTTCAGTGAAGCTATTTGACTTGAGAGTCTCGTTGACTCGGGGGTGTGTCGAGCGAATTTCCCTTATTGACATTAGAAGTGCGGTAAGCCGATGTTTATTGTATTTCGATGATGACACGGATTCATTCGGCGTGATATCTCCGGTAGAAAAGCTACACAGGAAATAGTCTATCGATATTGGCGACGGAACGGTTGGCAGGTCGCGAAACAGCCACGCGAATAGGACGCGCGCTGACTACTTTCTGCATCGTCGATTTCAACCGAACGATTTCTCAATAGGAGAAGAAAAGCCTTTGAAACATCTACAGTGGCCCGTTTCTATCCTTTGACTGTCTAATACTTTCGATATTCCACGAATGAAGATTGTATCGGCAGCTGGTCGCCCGTTCACTCGGACAAGTGCAATTTCTTCTTTTCTCCCGCGTGTTTGTTAAAATCTAGTTATGTGGTATTTCTTTATTTCTGGCAGTTAATTAAAGTTTTCACGTTTTATAGTAGTTGAGCGAAGTTTTAATTAATAGTCTTTTGTGTGTGATAGTGAAAATATTTGTTACCCCTGTGAAAACTGGAAAAATAGAAGTAGAGAGATATTATTAATAATTAGAAATATCAGCGAATTACGGATCGTCTTGTATTTATGCGAAATTTGATTATTCAAAGATACACAGAATGCATACAATTAATAAGTAAAAATTTCGTATTGTTACTACACTTTTTATTCCAGAGAATTTGTTAGTATATCGTATGCGTTTGACGATGATCTTACGTAAATTTACGTAGACTTACTAAAACTTTCTATGTTGAAGGAACAAACCTTCAAACTATCTGTCGTTTCATACAACATAATCGATAAACAAAAAATACACAGTACTAATGAAATGGAAGTATTTTGTCATATAGCCCCGTCTGCATGCACATTAAAATTATTTTCAGCTTAGACAAAGTAAGATCACGCGTCACGTAGCGGTGTATGGGATAAATATGTATATTTTTATATTTAGATGTTCATTATAGGACGCTTGGGAGCACAAGATGAATAAACATAAGTTTCACTATTATTTCATTTCTTAGGTTCTCGGTATTTTAGATTAACTTCCGTAAAAGAAAGCATTTTTATGCATATGCATAATAATGCATCAGCGACTATTTCAAGTATCAAAGAATACCTTCAATTTTTTTCTTTATTAGAAACAATAGAAAGAATTTATAAAACAATAATGTACAGTATATAAATAAAAATACAAACAAGACATTGTTATTACAAAGGTGTGAATGTAATAAATATGTACCCGTACAGTCTAAATTTTATCATGAAAACATTCACAATAATGAAACATTCCGAATTTCTTTCCTTTTCTTTTATTCTTAATAAATAAATACAAAATAAATCTAAAATATAACACACCAATCCATAATATATGGATTCTATCATGGTCTATCTTTTTTACTGGAAAATATAAAATCGTGTATATTAAAGATGCACTAAGATGGATCAAAAGTGAACCCTTCTAATTTTTCCTTTCTTTCTTTTTCTTCTGTAAATTTGTATATCATTAGACATCCAAAAATATTCCTTTGTGCGAAATTATATCAATAAGAGAACCACAAGCATCTTTTTTTTTTAATACAAACGTGTTCGAAGAAAAAAGTAGATAAATAAACGAAAAAAAATGAATACATCGTGTACAAATGAATTAGCTTCGTTGGGATTTCATATAAAAATCGTTATCTCACAGTGAGAATTAACAACCCACGATGATAAGTGATAATTATGGGTCTTTAGTCAGTCCATTCTAATTTGTGACATAGCTGGCTCGAAGCTTTCATTTATTACACAGGATGAGAACGAAATATACGAGCTTCTCATTGCGTAAAATTAGCGAATCGCATCAACCCTAGTCGGACGAATTGCGCGTTTCTTTTATCTCGCTTCCCTTTGATTACATTGCGACGGATTAGTTTAACATAATCCGGCTTCGCATAAAATTACCCGTCCGCCGTGTTTTTATTTCATGCTTTGTTGCTTTCAATGCTTCTTACTGTGTACTGGTTGAAACAGGTAATAGCATACCAAGTGTTCACTTTATTATTCAATTAAGACTTTAATTCGATTAAGAACGCATGTCACAAACATAAGAATTCCTATCGTTACTGAAAGACGCATTTTGACTGAAAGACGATTTTGTTTCCTTCAGAATGTCGGGGTATCCAATTTTCACGCGTGAAAGACTCTAACTTTCCTAAGAAAATATTTAAGGTTTCGTCTGAGTTCAGTAACTCACAATGCAATCTTGCTTTGTACTGTTTCACGCTCGTTGAAATAAACACGGTATGTATCTTTCTAGAGACACATTAAAACGCGAGCACAGTCAATGCTGCTGTTTAAAATGAAACAGCTTGTTTCTCTTTATTGCGTCAATCTTGAGGAAATCTGGCTTTTAAAACCCGCTACCGTCTTAAACCTTAATCGCTTCTCCTAATGCTACTCATTAAATATTGTAGATAGAAAATAAATTTGCTGTCAAAATTTTGAAAATTGTAAGTTAATAACGTTTCCATATATGGAGCGAACTGTTTATAATTCACGCATAACTTAATTTATAATAACACAGGATTAACTAGCAACGTAGTGCACATTCAAATTGCTTCCTTGACTTATCGTGTTCTTTGCATGTGCATAGTTTTCTTCCCATGTAGTCATATGCTTTCGTATGCAACGGAAGATAAATTATGTATAAGAAAACACGAAATGAAACTCGAACGTTCGTAATTTACACTAAACTTATTTGCAACCATACATGCATTAATTATACATTCTTGAGGCTGACTGATAGAGGAACGAGTGGATGAATTTGCAATAGAAAAATATATTGAAATAAGTACAGGTATACTTACAAGTATAGTGTATGCTGATCCAGATCCTCACTCTTTCACTGTTACAATACAATAGAATATGATAGTGAGCACGTTCGTACATTTATAGCAAAGGATATTACCAAAAAAGTTAACCTTGGTATGTAGCTCTAGCTGAAGGTTACAAGGAACAGCAATAGAAATCTATCTGTAACCCAAAACAAAATTTATATTCAAGAGCACAGTAATATGTTTTGTTGTGCTCTCCTCGTTCGTAAATTTTTTTTCTCCACTAAATTCTTTTTTCTTCGTAACAATGGTGTCCAGGTCACAGGTATACAAAAGGAAAGGTGTAGAGTTTTTCTTGAAGTAACTACTTGAACATACATAGATTAAGATAAATTGAAAAATTATCGATACGTTCGAATGATCCAAGCTCGCACGTTACAGTCGACCAATGGAACGAATCATTTTTCTATCGTTTCTTAAAAATTCAATCAGAAAATTGTAAACTAGAGACCTCGTCTTTACTATTTTATGTCCTTTTATGGTTGCGAGCAAATTACCGGTTGATTCTTGAAAGCGTTTCACGGTGATTTTAAGCACGTGGTCTTAAGTGGACGTAAATAAACGACAATCGAATTACTGCGGACTAATCTCTCGTAATACGAAGTATTTCCGTTCCCTGTATCGAAATTCTTGGTACAAGTTCTATCGAAGTTGAGAAAGAAAACGACTCTGCAACTAATTGCCGCGTCCATCGATTGGAAGCTTGTCTGAACGGAAAATAATTTATCGTTTCTTCTGTGCAATTTATTTGCCTATATAATGTACTTTTTCATAGTTTGACGAGAAATGTTCGCCGCTAGTTTATGTAGCTGGTGTAAATATCGTGAGGTAAACGTGTTTTATCATCTATCTTTCTTTCTATGAAACTGGATGTTTTATGATGAGTAATAGTTTGAAACTTAGAAAGCGCGTGTAAAATATGTTTTTGTAAGATAAAAAATTCTATCGAAAACATGTACATACTTGATGATATACGATGATGTTTTGCGAGAGGACAATGCCCTTTTTCAGAGAGGTTTTATGGAGAACTTTAAAGCTCGCAAAGTTTTTAGAATATTTCAGTTTAGGTCAGTCTCGCTGGTAATTAACATCATCCTAGACTGTCGTAAAATTTGATGTAAATATCCACTAATCATTTTTCCAAGGAAAACGTAGCTTTTGTGCGGCAACTTTTTCCTTTGTTGCATAATTAAAAGACCAGCGACGTGATTGGAATGTTCCATGTCCTGCTAGAAAGAAACGAATTTCCAAGGAAGTCTTGGGAAGAAATTTTCAGAGACACGAAACGTTTGGGATCAGTTACCGAGGATATTGAATATTTCAGAAGATAAGATATTTAAAACCTCCTTATAATACGCACAAAATGAACATGTTCGCATTTAAAGATGCACATACTTCCTTAATGTAGTGACACATTCTAATATTATGATACATAAACTTTAACCATGTCTTACTCTGCTTTAGTAACCAAAAATTCACTACAGTTTTTTATCTGCAACGTTTTATGTTGAAAATTTATTCATATATATTATAAAATTCGTTCGTGTATTATGTTTTAGTGTGTTACACGTGTATAAATAGAAAATACACGAAAATCAAGCAACCGTTAACTCAGATAAACGAGATTTATTTTACGCGAATGGATATTACTACAGCCGATATGTTACATTAATATCATAGGTTTGTCATCATTCGGTGTTGTGGAAATGTTTCTTCGTCAAAGTAAATAAAATAAATAAATCAGACACAGGAAATTTGTTTCGGGCGAATGCAGACTATAATAATCGATACTTTAAGGTAACGCCATGAGTTCATCAAAACTTTCGGCGACACTGAAATTATTATTCAAATCATTAAAAATAGTCTTAGTTCACGTGTGATTCGAAGCACGATTCTCTATTTTTAAAACGTTTTCCTTATCAACACGTACGTGTAATTTGAACTTTGCATTTCAGTGCAAATTAGTTGCAGTTTTCTACATTTCGGATAAAAGTGTAATATTGTTGCACGTTACTCTTGAAATACGTTATCAAGCGTATATTTCACAAATATTCGGGGGAAGTTATCACGGCGCGTTGTTGCTCTCATAAACTTAAAGCGTAACGATCACGACGATGATAATAAATTGCCGTTGTTAACTGCATCGCGAGGAAGATTTAAAAGGATGATGCACGTGAAGCAGCATTAGAGATACGGACCTGGTCATTAGGAATGCGATTTATGTTCCACCAGATATGCGGCGGCGTCCCGGACAAACCGATTATCAGAGCGAAAACGACGATTGCATCAATCAGTAGAACACGATTTATTGATAATAAATTGAATCTGTTAACCGGAGAGATATCTAGCCGAACACGGTCATGGTAGTAATCCTGTCATTTTCAACGTCTTCATTCAACTATGAAACATGCAATATACTCTGAATGTAATGGAAGACGTTAAAAGTAAAAAAAGAAATATCAGCATATTATAGAAGATTAATTATATAACTAATAAAAAAATACATGTATTGTTATTATAATATCTCTGATCAGTCGATTTCGAAAGAATATTCGTGTTCGAAATATTCTTGTAACGAGCCATCTTTGGTTAACTGGTTGGATTTCGACGATGTTACATTATTCACGAGTTAGTTCCGAAAAAATATTTCTGACTGAATATTTCTCGCAATTGGGTTTGTGTCCAACAATCTCTTCCCAATTGTAACTCTACCGTTTAAGTTACAGGCGCATGAATACTTGATCACGGAACAAAGACGTCAGAGCAAAACATAACCACTTTGGAAGTACAAATAGAATCCTTTTATTGAATATTACCGTATTTAAATCGGGAAAGAAGAAATCGGTGGATAATTTAGTCGAGCAAAGCAACGACTAATTTTGGTGTCCTAGTTTTTCACACAGTTCAGTTTATCGACGAGAAGAAAATTGTCGCTGATAGGTCAAGGGTGTAATTACATAATTATAATATTTGTTTGCAATACAAACACGTGTCTTATCGATTTCTTAATTCGTTTACTCATTATGATGATATTAAATATATCAGTAGATAGTATACACTTCTTGATTCAAATTGTTTATCGAATCGATATGTTAACTGTTTATTAAATCAGTCGATATGTTAAAGATTTATCAAATATTTATTAATACGATTGTATAAAATACGTACTGTGAAATATATCAAGCAATATACGTCAAGCTTTAGTCGAGTTCAATTGTAGGCCAGCAGAAATAGATGATAATTAAATACTTGATAAATTAGATTTCGGAAGTACCTATGTTACCAAAGTTTGATCAATAGAACGTCGAACACTTTCAACAGCTGCAACTTATCTCGCACGAGTTTCTAAATCTACGTTGATTGAGAATACTTACAATTCAAGATCTTATTTCCACTCTCTAACTTTCCTACCTTTCCTAGAATTTTACGACGTGATAACACAATGCCAATAGCTTGGCAACTATCTTCTTCGATATAGCTATAAAAGGATATGAGATTCAGCGAGAGGATAAGCCAAAAAATAAAATTAGAGAAATTATTGATCCCTTTCCGTGTTTCAAAATTTCTACCTTAAAATCACAGAAAAAAACATGATAAGTGCATTTTTATTAATTCTACTTTAATGTCTAAAAATATAAAATAATTACAAATGTGAAACTCTCTTTCGATCCAGCTGAATTTTTTAATTTAGACAAATAATATCTTAATATCTTCAAATGTGCTAAACTCGTTCTCCCGTAGAAAATTTGATTTATCGTATTCTTTCCTTGTACACTTTTCGATCGATATAAATGCTAAACGTCGATATTTTCTGCTGTATAATGTAATTTTCTTCACGTGTATGTCTTCTTATAGTAATACTTAATAAACGTAAGTAGTTGAATCACAGCCACAACAGCTGGAAAATGTTTCTATATAAGTTTGATGATATGGAACATGACAAGAACATATGAATATATACATACATAACATATACGTCATGCTTCACACATGTGAATGACTATGACTTGTATTCTTCCTGTATGGTCTTCACATTGAAAGTAAATTGTTTGAGAAAAACCATCATAGCAAAAGATAATAAAGAATACTACGCGTGCGTTGAGAAATTGATGTTATACCAAAGTTTGACATTTCGATACCAAATGTTTAACCTACCGATTTCTTTCATTAAATTCTATTAAAAACTCTGAATTCTTTCAGTACGAGAGAAATAGTAATAAGCAAATAGAAACGAATTAAACGCGTTATTTAAAGCACATGATTTCTCTTAGACCGCTGTGTAAAGCTTCTACGAAAAAAATCAAGATCTCCTTAATTTGCTACGCATTCTCGTGTTAAATTAATGAAGAAATTAATCGGAGAGAGAGCACGTGGTTCCGCGTTACTGTGCATTACGAGCTTAATTACGCAACGCACTCACCTTGCACTAGCAAATTGAAATAAATTAAACCTGCAGGAGTTTGTTTGACAAAGGACTTGTTTCCACATTCTGCTTTACTTTTAATTTGTCCAACTCAAATATGACTTCTTCTTCTGTCTACGTATAATTTTTGTTATAAAGTGAATAGTACAATAATAATATTGCGAGACACGTGATTCTTTACAGTTTTAAATGGTAAACGACGCATATATCAGAAAAATCCAAAAAATTATTTCTTTGTTGCAAAAACGCATAAATTTTTCATTGAGTTAATTTAAGTAATTTAATGTTATTTTCATATTTATCGTTAATTTGGATTGTGACGTAAGTACAATAGGAAATTTATAATAATGGCAATATTCGGTTTAAAATCGAAGCACGTCTGATAAAGACTGGACGATTCTACTGTGGCCGGCCTATATGATATTTGTACCGATCTGCAATATTGTTTTATTCCATTTACATTTTCATATATACATGTTATATTATATATTATATATCATACAAGAAAATATGTATATATCGTTTAATTTGATTTTGAAATTATTGTAGTTTCTGATATTTTTGTGACAGCAAAGAAAGAAGTTCGAATGTATGGCAACGTATGAATACACGCGTCAGCGAAAATCTTAAATTACAGTTAGATCTAGTATAAAGATTCCTACATACATATACAATTGTGAATTTTCAGCTACAATAGATAGATACGTAATTACGGACATCTATATAATGGTTCAATATTTGGGGATACCTAAAATGAGATATTTTATGAAACAATATAATCCTAGCGAAATTATATGACTAAATGTGAAACAATGCAGTGATCAACGAACCTATTAATTTCTATTATCGGAAATGGTTAATAATAATTGATATGAAACGCTATAAATTTAAATTACTATCATATGAATTACGTTATATTGTAAGTGAGACATTTTAATGAACAATGAAGCAAGAATTCAGCTATGGAAACTAAACTTAATATTAATCGTAAGGAGCTTGCCAAAAAATATCTTTTTATTCCTATTAATTCCACTAATCTTTTAAAGTATCACTTACATAAGCGGGTCAAGAATTTCTTTGAAATTTTAAAAATATATACATGACGTAGAATGGTAGAAGCGTAAATATTTTGCCATTCGTTTTTTGCGTTTATTCTTTAAAACAATTTTCTGCTGTCGATATCTTCCGCTTTTGTTCTTCATCTCCGTAGTGTAAAGTTAACGGAATGTAAACTTGTTCAAAACGAGACGAAATTGCACCACGTGACATGATCGACGGGAGTGTTCGACCTGGAAGTGACAGCGAGTGTATCATGAAATGACAAGTATAGTCTATTGTATATCTAAAGCAATCGCGTGTCGAGAGGATCAGCTAAAGCGATATAATAGAACGTATTAAATTTACCAGAATTATTAACTTTAATATTTAGTGGATGTATATTTTTCTAAAGATGAGATTCTTAGATTATGCCTGAATTTATTCAACGTATTTCATCAAATGTTATTTCTCGTTTACGCTGCCATGTATTCAAGCGTAAGAGTGAACTCGTGTTCCGAAGTAGTGGAATAACAAAATTAAACTAATAAAATAGTAAAATAACATGAATTAAACTGGCATCTATCAGAAATGGCTCTGGTACAATTAATACCGTCTGAACCTTGAAAAACAAGGTTGAATATACATATTTATTTTCAAAGTTTCCTGGCAAATATATCCCCGAAATTGTTATTTTCTATATTGACATAGATAAATGTCAAAGGTGAATAGAAATGCTTCTGAATTCGAATGCAGACTTGAAATGCATCCAACATGTTACGTAAACTCTATGAAATGCTATTGTTTGTCTCCATTTCTGCGTCTCGTTCCTTAGCAGTCTATGAGAGGGAGTCTAATGCCTTCCGCTTCAAATGATGCTGATTGAAACTACCAACGTTTTCTGAAAATAACTCCACCTCTCTTACATTGTACCTTTGGCCTGCTCTTCTTTAGAGAACGAACGAACGATACTCCCCTTAATGCCCAAGCATGAATAGAAGTTTGGCAATGACGTGAAATTTCCTGTGAAACCTGAAATCCTCAGCTCCTACAGTCTACATCGATTCTCAAAATTTGCTATCCAATGTTTCGAACTGATATTTATTTTGTTAATTGGTAAGAGCGTTCGTGGTTTTGTAATTTTATTAGTTTCTTTAAAGCAGCCAGTTTCATTAACTTCGATCGTTGTGGTTTGAACGAGTATTTATTTCTTCATTAATTTTCGCAATAAGGCAAAATGTTTTGAATAAAAACGAATGTTTTTTTAGTTTAAAAATAAATTGCAAGAACCTAATAGTAGTTGTAATTAAAAGTTTCTCTAAAGTGAAAATGTTATAGAAAATGACGGTTACACGATAATTACGAATCCTGATGGACATTAAATGGAAAATATTCATCATGAGATAGAATGAGCTTAATTTCATTTTGTTCAGGACTTTGGTGATTGTTTCATGTAAATGATATGAAATATTATCATAAGAATTACGAAATACTATCGCAGATGGTATTAATGGCACATTTTCCCACCATTTACTATGCATACAGATAGATTCGCGTGCAAATATGACTCTTTCAATCACGCAATTCAGCTCTTCGCATTATGCGACTAATTAATCATTCGTCATTTGATTGATTATACAAACACGTAAATACGGATCATCGAATAATCGAAGGTACAGGAATCAGAACAAACTTTCTTCCCACTAATATCTTCTGGGTCAATATATTTGTGGTTAGAGTCTTTTCTCTCATCTCTTAGAGATATCAGTTTTTGCATTCGTGCAATCAGGCTCTTAATTTCATAAAACATTTTCGTATTAAAGAAACACGATTACAGATATTAAGATCACCGATTGTCTTGTATCGTTATTATCGATTACGGTAGAACACCGTGTATCTGAATTCTATTCATTAGTACGAAATTTTAGTTAGTGTCCGATTAACTAAACTCCTGCCAATTGAATCCACTTATCTGAACACGAATTCCTATTATTTGAATGAGAAATCATAGATAGCAGAGAGAATCGGTGAACTCCTATTATTATATGTATGAACTCCAGTTCCACGAACTGTTTGTTCCTCGACGAGTTCACACAAATGGAGTTCCACTGATATCTATTACGCTATCTCTATCATCCCTATTTAAAAGTGAGTAGAAAATTAATAAATAAATCAATAATGTTATACAGAATATTTACATGTTAGGTTTTGTTTTATCTAAGACTTCGTAAACCTGTCCAAATCTATAATAATAGTATTATTCGATTTTAAAGGCGAAGCACGTCTGGCACACTGTACGACTTTACCGTGGCTGGTCTATATGAGATTTTTATCGATCTACAATATTATTTTTCCATTTATTTTCCCATACGTACATATATTGTATACACTATCTGGTATATATATATATACCACAAAGAAGAACATCAAACTAAAACTGGTACTATGATATAAACCGCAATTTGGAAATATTTTTCCAGTTTATATCTTCTCTACTCTTCTTAGTCCGAAAAAAAAAAACAATATACTGTACAAAAAGTACCACTTATATACCAACTAATCCAGAGATTCCTCAAATGCAACGATTGGTACGTCGAGAAGAGCAAGCTACGCATTAAAAAATCGTGTCACGTGCGAAGATCGCGAGAGCGAATTCGAATTGCTCCAAAATAACGCGAGATGGAACAGCGTCAGATGTGAAATCATCTGCGGACGTTTGAGAATGAATTAGACGTTTCACGGTGGTTACCTATTTGACTCGCGCATCCTTCAAAACGCTGCTTCAAAAGCAGCGGATTTCCACTCGAATACGATGCCCACGGCTGAGATATTCGCATTTCAGGAAACCGTGAAACCGTCGACTCTTCAGCCTGGTAATATTTGAAAAGATAGCTTTTACTTGACAAAACACGAGTACATATTTATCGTATATACCATGTGTTCTGCATGCGCGACATCCCGAGGCTGTTACGAATTTCCTGTTCAATGTTACACAGTGGGTGGCTCCTTTACCGGCTCAGCATTTTCCAGTTGGAAGACGCAAAGCGATTTCTAGTGTAGCTCCCGCCGGCGAAGGGCTCCTGTTGCAACCGTTGCGATTCTCTTCCATCCAAGCGATTGGCTCTGTTTAGTCAGAGATGTTCGGTTTAATGATGTATAATTCCGCATAGTTCGTACTCGCGCATTGACGCTTACTGCAACATATCTCGAATTGACTTTCTTCACGCGGGATGTCGAGTTAGAGAATTTCTTCCCAGAAAATGTCTCACAATGTGATTTTAACAAGATTGGATTAGTAAGTTTCATTGCATTTTCTGCGAAATGATAGGATAGAGTTAAAGTCCATTTTTAACATCGAATGAGTCATTGAACATAGTAGTGTCGCATTAAACATAGTAACATAGTAACATAGAAGACATGGATAACATAGAGAAAGTAACTTTATTCCGTGTGAAATTCAAATGAATCATTCTCAGATAACTTCGTATTTGAGTTAATTAAATTATTCAAACGAAATAACAAATAATCTCAAAAAGATAATGTATATTACCCAAATAATTATTTTTTAAATATATCGTTTGGATAGTAATCTGCAGAATTTTTGTAATCGATGCTTTATATCTCCTTTCTTTATTCCATCGTAATGTACTAAATACATATATGTAATATACAGTATATATAGATAATAGAACATCGATAATACAACGATATAAGAGAGAGAGATTAAATTTTTCTAAATCCAGTTGTTGTAAGAAAGGAAGGAAATACTATCGAAGGGGATGTTAAATGTTCCAGGTCGTTCAATTGACCTTTCTCGATTTCGTTCTACTTTACTACATTCTCGATTCGTTTATCGTACACTAAACACACTCTAACCGTATATCATGTATTGTATGTGTGCATCGAATATCTTTTCTATCACAGTTCTTTTCTGTTCATGACGTTCTTATACAAATTGACGTTTTATCAATACTCGCATCTTAAAGGAATTGTTTAGAAACTGCGTGCATAAACTCTCACAGAATATTAAGTGCAAACCGTGCAATATTCGTTTTTCTTAAAAATGACAAGTACATGTCGAATTGCTTTTAAATATTTTCAAGCAACATTTATAACTCTATTTTTTTTTTTTTTTTTATCAAACACTCGTTAGCCCCTTGATTTAGATCGATATTGTAACATGCTAAACAGCCTTCGCTTGACCCTTTCATATTGAGAATTAAATAGAAACGAGTCGTATTATGGAAATTGACCAATTCATATGCAAGACATCCTTGTTATTGTTTGAAGATGGAAATTTTGCTTTCCTTTTGATATAGGTATAGTTTATTTCTCATTTTAATATTATGCTCTGATTGTACTGACTAACAAACTAATATCGTTGAGAATTCTGATTGTCAATTCGATAATTATTCTTCTTAATACATTAAACGAGATGAAATTACATAGATAGACTACATTATTCCTTTATTTTATCTTTTATTATCATCCATATTTTTAAATTAATTTATTTTATAATAAATTTATCAAACTGACACTACGTTAACAGACCAACCCCAATATACATTCAAGTATAAAATTGTTCGTGTCTTTCACAAATGCTGAAGCAATCTGCAAGACATTTTGCTTTCGTAGATTCATCTTAACATGTCAAATTTATACGGAGGATCGATGAGGGTCAAATGTTTGAATTATTGAATATATAAGATAATCGTAGGTTGGATAATAAATTTGTACAGGATTCTGAATGTATATGAAAAATGAATCAAAAATAGAAAATAAAATTTCTGTAGAAAGAGCTTATTAATCAAACATAATTTTAGTCAATGACAATTGATTACTATATTTAATATCTGGAGAATTTAATAATATATTAAGATACGATAATTTTATTCGTTCGGTAGATAAAAATATAACAGCAAAGATAAAAAGGTTAGAGTATACTTTGCGAAATATCGTGCAGCTAAAATTGAAGCGGCTAGATACAGCCATGAATGTAATTTCGTGAATTATTTACATGTATAGGTGTACCAACTTGAAGAGAAGCTTTCAAGTAACGGTTCACTTTTTTCTTCGGATCCGGGGTAATGCTTGCAAAACAGAAGCCACTTTAAGACAGCAGGGTGATAATCGAGAATGGTAAGTTGATGTTTTATACTGCATAGTAAAGCGAGGCTACCAAGGTACGAGGAATGAGGTACCGAGACCATGCTACGAGGAAGGAAATCTTTTTTTCCACCAACTTCCTTTATGTTCGAAAATAAGAACAGTTCTTTATAAGCATAGCTTCCTCGAAAAACGTAAATTTAAATCGTTGGATAAAGTAAATTGTCCAGAATCATAATGTAAAGAAAGAGGGGGTAGAAATGTATATAGAAATTCAAAACGTACGAATGTTCTGAAATGTATCGACTAATGGATTTTTGACACAAGAATAGATGGTATCGACGGCTTTTATACATTAATGCAACATGAAACAGGAGATTAAAAATAAAAAAATGAATGTAGTCACGAAGCAACTTTCGAGTAACAACATGTATGAATAAAAGCAACAACATGTATAAATAAAATGTTGACTTTAGAGCGTGAATTAAATTAAGAATAGTGCTTTTTCTAATTAATTTCTAACTAATACTTATTATATACTAATAACATTTTATGATATATTAACGCATGACATAAACAAATCGTATTGTTATTTATGGCGAAACGAAACATAACGGAGAATTGACGAGGAATAATCATCAAAGAGAAATTCATTCGAATAAATCTGATTTTTAAACGTAACTGAATCCTTTGTCTGTCCTCGTGACGATACGTACACCTTTATTTGAATTTGCTGTTTCCAACAATTGCGGTTTCATATTCGAGCTCATATTATTTCATAAACAACTTGATGCATATGTTTTACTTGCAACACAAATATTCGACTGTTTTATCAAATGAAACATTTACTCAACAGTCAAATATATTAAATATTATTCGAATATTTTACTGCAATAAAAGTTAAATAAAATATATTTTAGTACAATTTTATTTTCACGTGAAATTATGCGAGCTAGAATATTTTATTAAAATCAAATGACAGAAAATTTGTTTAATACTTACTATTAAATCAGATACGCCGACGCGTGTAATTTTTATTATCATATGTAATAATACATATGTCTAATATACATGTATAATAGTACTTATCGAAAATTTATTAAAATAAAAAGAAGAATCATTTTCATTCGCCTCGAAAGTGAGCAAAATATTCAGTAAAAAAATTTCATTATAAGAAGGGGAATTTTAATAAAATTTAATTAAATTCCTTACACTTTTAATTTTTCTTTTGATATTATTTTAAATTTCGGCCTGAGAGGTGTGAACAAATCATATATTTTATGGAAGTTAAGCTTAGATAGTTTCTTTATTCATCCAATTGGATGATCCAACGAAAATTGAACCGAAACCAAATAACTAATTCCTCTTACATTTTATTAAATACACAGCATACGATACATTTAATGAGATATATATAGGAATAGCTATACACATATATACTGTCTTTTGTTATCAATTTATTAACATGCTTGATTATTGATTATGAAAAGTGATAAGATTTAATTGGCATTCCTATGCTAATTAAGTATATCGATGAGGATAAACTTGCAGCGTGTGAATTGTAGTAATTTACAATATTTCTAGTCTATTGAAGTGAAATCTTCTTTTTTCACATATTTCTAATTCGCATATTTCCATAGAAAATAAAAGATATCGACAAATCACCGAGCTACCAGAATTTGGTTCACAGTTACAAATTCAGTAGCAATGGTCGAATAGCATCAGCAAATCCACGAAACGCTTGAAAGTCAATGTTCAAATTGTAATTTGTATAACACTATCCGCCTATCGAGATCAGATCGGTGACAAAATTACCACTCTATTCCAGTTTAACGTGCAAACGCTTCGTATCGATGTGAAAACGTTATATGCAAACGATCCCCCTGCGTTGATTTGCATAACTGATTTAAAAAACAGCGAACAGTAAAGGAAAAGAAGAAAGAAGAAACAATACAAAACGATCGTATTCAGATGAGAGCACACGTAAAATTGGATTTCTCGTACAACTCAATTTGACCCTTCCAGCAATTTCATCATATAAGCGGGAATCTTGAAAGAAATTTTTGTCAGACCTCCGTCGATTTCTTCCCCCCCTTTTTTTTCTTTTTTTCTTTTTCTTCCAAAAACCTGCAAGAGCTTGAGGAACACTCGAGGTCGTGCATCTATGAAAAATTTATCGCGCGTAAATTATGCAAAATTGCTGTACGTTAAAATTCTCGATACAGACCAACTTTACGATACGAACGTGACTTTTAACGTGACGTGTAAATGCTTTGTCACTTTCGAATCTTCAGGATGTGACTATGAGAAATATTTCACCTATTTCGAAGGAATTTATATAATTTTAACGCGGTAGAAAAAAAATTGTTTAATTGTGAGTTTGAGAACTTTTGGTTCTCGTTACAAATTGATATGCTCTACGAATTCATCGGATGCATACATCGAGCGAGGATTGTTGACTGTATGTCTACATTCGTTATACTGCCAGTTTGTGTATACGCATGTGAAAACCAGGAAATCGCCCAAAAAAATCTTCGTTAATGACCTCTCGTCCCTTTGCACACGACTGTTGGAAAATATTTTACGAGGTAAAATTAGAGTTCAAATGTAGCTTTGGATTAGTTCTGCACGATGAAACTAAAATTCAAACGTGAAATGGCTTGTTTTTGCTTTACTTCGGTTTACTTTTCTACGCAAAATCCTTCGCCTTTGCTCTACGTATGTAGATACTCTGAATTTTTATTTTTTCGCTTTTCGGGCATTGGAATTGTTTTAATTTTCTTACGTAAAAGTCCCGGATTTTAAGGTCACAACAATTAAATTTGCAACTTATTGTATTGTACGAATGGGTACGTAATTAAAAAGATTGTTTAAATTCACTACGACGAAGCAGTATTGCACGACCTTTGAACTAATATTATATTAGTTGATAAATACTTAATAAATTTCAGAACATTGTCTATTGCTCGCTGCTATGTGGGACAGCGTTCTGTGAATATGTTGCGACAAACATTCATCGCATTGCGTAATAATAACATTATAATAATAACAACAAGTTGTCTCAGTAACTATGATACAATTTACAAAAGGGTGATTCTAGTTGTAAGTGAAGAAACAAGTCAAAAATACAACACAAAAATTTGTACATATGACACTTAGTTTTTGAGAAAATCAAGTTTGGAATTTATTAAGTATATGCGAATTTGGTTGGGTATGAGTAGACACTCAGTAACAGAGAATAAATTATAAGTCATAGACTCTCCTTTTAGAATTTTAGAATTTTACGTCAACTAGGGTAATCGAATAATTTGTAATTTCTAGAGATAATATATTATTTTTTATAAAATTGTTATGATATTTATGCGGTGTAAATCACTGTGGATTAAAACGAATACCGCAGGCTAGAATTTTAATATTCAAAAAAGGAGGAAATGCGAACATAAGAAAAAATAGGAAAGGAAAATACAACGAAGCTACTGAAATCTCATGCAAATACATATAATGTTCACTTTACGTAAACTGACCGCCGGATAAAATTAATTTACGTTACAATGCCGTATCTTGGAAAGTGTTCAGATTCTCAAATAATTGCGGCTCATGGAGTGCTTAAAGAAGATGATTCTTTTCACTATCGCTACGTACTTAAGTATATAGCAGAATAACCTAATTAAAATTCAACAAAGGCTATATTAATATTATCAACACTCTCGTTTTCTTGAATGAATTTTAAATATGTTGTTAGTTCATTGAATTAAATGCACGTTCTTCCCATATACTTTTCGCATGGTTCTCCTAACTTTTTGCCTGTTTAATGTAGGCACTATAGTTCGGAAACAATATTTGGAAACGAAATGAAATACGTCTGAAAGATCGTAAAACTGATAATCAGTTTACGAAGTCTTGTACGTAACGTGTATTTGTCTCGCAGAATGTAAAGATTGATATGCTATCCTATAAGGATCCTTAAGATAGTTGTTAATAAATTCATAAAGAGCGAAGTAAATGTTAATGATCTTGTATTTAATATATAATGAAAGCTTTATTTTATAAGTCCATAAACGACGAAGAAAGTGTTAGAATCTTTATAAGTATTAATACAATATAGAGAATACCGAAAGCAGAATAAGAAATATATGTAAGAATCAATTATTCGTTAAGCTGATGTTTATTAAATTAATATTTCGTTTGATGAATAAATTTTCTACTGAGGCAAATTTAAAAAATCTAGAATTGTTGTTTGTACTTTTTATCTGTTCATCTGTGGTACAGTCATTTATCTTCTCCGATCATGTGAATCTATATGAAAACTATACAAATTCTATTCGAATTCTCTATATCTGCTATACTATTGTAAAATTTCGGTGCAGTGAATCGTATCGAAATTGATAGAAGTACGTCGTCTGTGTGTACGAATTTCAAACATTCTTCATTGAAGTATCTCGCTGGATGAATGACATTGTAGTACATCATTGAACATTCCCTGTCGGTTGGTCAAATGTGTACGCTGTCGTAAAGTAGGTTGCGGCTGCATACGTATAAACATCTCCAGCGCAAAATTAAATTCCGAATAACTAGAAAGCTAAGCTTCATTTGTGTGTATCAACTCTTCACATTGTCTTTACATCTATAATTGATCTTACAAGCAATTTCTATATAATATTTATAAATATCCTGTATATCGTGCGTCCATATACCGATCGATACTAATACAAATATTCTTTTGTATAGCTTTTCACTGTTGCGTGTTTACATACGTATTCTCGATCCAAGAAATAAGAATAAAAATGCTAAATATTTATTTCTGTCAGTCTTTAAGCAAATAATAGGCCAAAATAAAGTACTAGAGTTTTTAAAGCTGCCAAGTTTCATCCGTGTTATAGACTTTGCACGGTCCACTATTCTTAACAAAAGAGCAACTAGCACGAATAGACTACACCTTTCGGTCAATTATGCACGCTCAACACTCGAAAGCGCGTGTATATCTTGAAATCATGCTTGCATTATCTACATAACTCCCTTCAATACAGCTATCAATGCACAAGCACTACGATGTCAGTTTACAATGCAATCGAGCTAAATACGATTCCAAGCCAACCGAACACTACACCTACTGTATGCATAAAGAGTCACGAAAATTTGGAAAATAACGTCCTTTGTTATCCTAACGAGGAATACTATGTAATCGTGTTTCGATTTGAGATGTACGATCTTCTCACGCGAGTTATTTGTTTCGATCGTAAGATCGTATTATTGACGCGAACGAAAACAATAATCAAACACGTTTACGATAAAAATATGTATTAATCAGAAATTGTATATCAAAAGGTATTAGCTTTCCCATTTCTCATAAATAAAAGTATTTAATTAATGAGCAAATTTTTCCTCTTCCTTGACATATATTTTTTTAATTTAATAAATTCTTGAGAGGGTTAATCGTGACGGAAATCTTTCTCTTCTTCACGTTCCCGACCACAACATCCATGCCTCTCAAATAATGAATGCATGCATGCAGAATACAAAGCTGCTATAGTATAGTTTCACCCATGACCCGATTTTCGACAATTCTGTATCGATTTATTTGACCCTACTGCAACAAGACTGCAATTTCGACAGTTAGAAGAATTTAATACTTGCTCCTGCGAAAATCTATAACGAACATATAACTAAAATTCTAATAAAAGTCCTTTTATCTATATTAATTTGCAAAATCTAATATTTGTCTGATATAGACATCACGTAGACGTTAAAGTCACCAAAATTTTAGTTGATTATAGTTTAAGGAAGTATACGTGGTGTGAAGTTGAAACAGCGTCTCTAATATTCCGAAACAACTCAAACCGATAGTTTGAATAATACAAATCACGGCCGAATCGATTGTTTCCCACGGAACGTAATTATTATTTAACTAACAGGTTTCGATGTGTCTCAACCTGTTAATCATTCGTTAATCATGCAAGTACACTGAAACTTCTATCGTTAGCTACTTGATAATGAAAATTTAAAGTCACGTTAAGCCAGGATTATAGCTAACGAACAAGCACAAACAAACGTTGTTAGGATTTCTACTTAACGTTCTCATCAATCACTTTGATAATAAACGAGATACCACTTCGGTAATATCAAGATAGCAAGGATACGAGACTTGTTGAAGTTCAGGGGCGACAGTGTCACTTTTTCTAGTTCTACAAAATCGAAGCTTCTAACGATACTGAGGGTATTCAATTTGGAGTTCAGAATTGTTTACGTGCATTATCATCCGTCACTTAATTAATCAATCATTCAGTTGTATATTATCTACTTCGTATTAACATATCAGGACAAGCTAATAAATTTTGATATTGCAATTCGCTCACGTCGTTCAATTTTGAAGGCATGGAATGTTTTCTATTAAAGTTCAAATTTATCCACAAGTTTGTTGAAATTAAAGATTTTATCACGATATTACCTATCCTCGGATCCTTCCAATTATTGACCATTATCCTACGAAATCTTGAGTTTCGCGTTTATCGATACAACGCAGGAAGCATTATGGACATTACATATAATAGCGCGTCTAGTAACTTGCAGCGGAATGTCCACAACATAATTCGTATTGTCGCCTATTCAGCAATCGAAACTATATTTTCTCGATCCCAAGGGAAGAGCAAAAATTCTTAGATTAATTCAAACCGTTCGAAAATGCTGACTACGTGGCATAAAATTGTGGTATACGTTTTCTCATTTGCGATTACAGTCACAGGTGTCGGGTGGTTACGCATGGTCTAACCCAAATAACGCATTAGCGGAAATTACGCAAGCGGTATTGCAATCAACAAGCGTTTACTTTAACAGCCACTGGCTGGTAGAGGAACGGTTTAATGAGCTGCTTCAAATTACTAGAAAAATAGGGCACGATCACTCCTATCCGACAATTAATAAAAATCACATTTCGCTCTTGGCAATTACTGGCAATTGCTACAGGGCTGATAGTTTAATGTTATTAGGGGTCATAATAAACTTTTAAAACGCACATTAACCTCGACTAATTTTTTGGTAAATTCGGATCGTTTAGGAGTGGAGTAGATTAATACCGGTTAGAAGCAATGAAGTAGAGTATAATTAGACTGCGAAAATTTTTAAATTGATGAATTTATGAATCGATAGTAATTATAAGTGAAGAATAATGTGAATGATATGAAATATATAAAAAGTAATATCATTTATAGTCGTGTTCCTTTTATCTAATTTCAAAAATTCATGTAATCTAAGTATTTTTACCGAACAAACGATGCAATATGAAAATTACAAAATTTTTCACTTACGGAAGTCCTCATATTCTACGCAGGTTATATGGAATCATCTGCTAGACATTGTAACGCGCTTACCTTCTCCACGGGGAGGAAAACGAAAAGCAGAAAGAAAACAAGATAACAGATTTTATACATCTTTTATTTTTTTGAAAACGAAACGAGCTAAAGTATGTAAAAATATTATAACCAGGATATTTCTTAAGGATATCAATATTTTACAACGTCAAGAGTACTACAAGATCAATTTTTATCCGTCGAAACAATATTACACGCAACGCGATTTACTATTTGATCACGTACGTAAGTTCTTGTTGGCAACGATACAAGAAACCAGAAGGTAAACACAAGCGAAGACAATAAATTCTCTTATCCACATTTTCTACTAGGAAACTATACCAATTATTCGCTACATTTATCTATGAAACTCAAAGTTATCGTTCCCAACATAATATGCCGCGAATGGCAACTACAAAATCGTTGTTACGATCGCTTTGAACTAATTGAATTTTTTGTGGCCGCCTCAGGAACATAAAAAGGACAAAATTTAACGAAGATGGTTGACGAGAACGATCGTTAAGGGGTACTATCGCTACAAGCAAAACATTCTTAGTGGTAACGTTTTAATCCCCGCGAGACGATGCTGGCCGAGTTAAAAACCGAGATTTAAATCCGTTGCGCCTCGTTGTCACCAGTAAACTCTTCGTGAATCATTATAATCAGTTGTTCTGAATCATGAAAACCTATTGTTTACGCTTTCTGTTTGCTTGCAGGCGCCTGTCAAGTTTCAACGCAAATTATCCTTAACTCTCACGTAATCTCGCTCGAGCCTTCGCGTACCGCAAAACATGGCTGTTGTTGGTTCATTTTCACGAATGTGTCACGAAGTTCGTTCCGGAGGCATACTCTTTATAACGATTTCTACTATTCCACTGTTAGCAGAAAAGTCCGCAGTACAGTTCAAGGAACACTTTTGGTTTTGGAGCTATACTTCAAATACGAAGAGTGAACTGTAATTGTTAAAGGATCAAAAGTTTTCTTATGGTCGACAAAGTTTTTGTTTATCAAGCACCATGGTCCTCGAGTGGCTTAAAGTACGTTTCAGGAATGATACGGGTAAATGGTAAAAGGACAAATTTTTTATTGCTTTTGGAGAAAAAAAAGAAAACAGGAGAACGATATCGGTCTTTGTAAAGAAATAGCCCTTTGTACCTTTTTAAACCAGTTTCTAATAGATCTGAAAGGTATCGTTCGATTCTACTTTTCAGACGTAATAAAATTGAAAGATATCCCGATGATAAAGGCACAGAAAGACGAAGAATTCTATTCCTTCATAGATACCCAACAAGTACAAAATGCCAAAAGGAAAAATCTGGTACCACTAAAAGAACAGCGATCGATTAATACTCGCATGATTATCGACTAGCGTGTTCTCTGGCTTCTGTGTGATTTCGACAAGCGCACGAGACGGGGAAAAACCTGGCAATCCATTGTTTTTTCGAAGAGATAACATACCGTGGTGACAGCTGAGGCTGCTAGTGCGCATGGTTTCGCGAACAACTAGGTACGAGAGGTTGGTGTCGTTATCTGCGTTTCGAGGTTGTGAGCAACCGGCTCAGCAACATATAGAAATACCAGACGATTCGGTGCTGCGGTACTACCTCGGCACTGAGTACATTTCTCTGGCAGTTCCTTGGTATTTCACGCGTATCTCAGATAACTATAGCAATGTCACTTCCCAACGTTGCATGTAAATGTGGCTTCGTTGCAGCATATCCAATTACGTCGACGATTACTGTTCTCTTAACTACTACACGAGTAACGAAATCGAACCTTTTTCTCGTTCTTCTAGTGAGAGTATGAAGTTAAATAAAAATTTATTCTAAATAAAAATTGAAGTTCTTGCAGTATCTACGCTTGTAGACGTTGTGCTTATGACATATAACGCGCACTTAATTTGGAAAATTGATCTGTAGTCCTAAATTAAAAATAAACCAACTCTCAAATTATGATACATCAGTTTCTATTAAGAAGCAGCAAGTCACTTCAAACTTATAAATCCTAACTAATATTAGAAATTCTCTCAGTCGTAAATAAAAGAGTTGAAAAGCAGCCAGGAGAAGGAGCAGACAAATTCTTAACCTGAGAAATAAGGAGAAGTCACGTTCAGATCGTAAACCCCATTCACGCTAGGTATCTTAATAGAGAGTACATCGCGTATGAGAAAGTATGTACGGTTTCGAGGGAAAGAATATAATCAAGTTATGAAATTATTGAAACGTGAGCAATTAAACGTCATAGTAAAAAACAAGTTACGATCGTATTAAGTACGTGCTACGTATCAAATTACGAATTCCGCTAAGGACATTAGGAATTATTATTTCTATAACTACGATAAGAGTAACACATGGTACATTCAAAGTTCCTATAAACGCATAAAAATCCGCGGTTTTACCATGATCGATAATATTAAAGATAATGTTTAGAATAGCGAAGTAAACGGATCCAATACTATTTGATGTAACGTTATCGCAATATGACAAATATTGTTCTACTTGGGGAGCCTAGTTGACTCAATATAAAAGCTTTTTCTATCACTCATGTCGATTTTCGTGTTATCCGTATCATGGAAGGAAGAACTGGGTAACGGATCGGACTATGTGCCAATACTCCGCTTCGTAGCATACAACGGCGGCTTTTACCCGACATACGATGGCCATGTGCAATTTGCAGTACAAGTTATATTTCTGTGTATCCTCTTCCGTTTTCTGTTCAATGAGAAACGAGTACATCAGGCTACAAAGTAAGATAAGATATAAAAAAACTTCATTTCCCCTGACAATAATTATCTTTATTATCAATGATAGAAATTGTTTAGGTCTCTGTATGGTAACTAAAGATTACTTTCTGAGAAACGCTGGAAGTGAATGATCGCAAATTGAGCGAAATATTTTACTGTGAAACATTGTTTGCAATTTTATTTTTTGCAAGTCGTATTTGTGCGTTGTCGCAGATCTGCAAGCGTATTTGTATGGTTTCTTTGTTCCACTTGTTTTCTACTATCACGGAATTATTTATTAGACTTATTGACTGTTTATAAAATTATAAATTTTGCGATAACATTGCTATATTTATATACATATACATTCGTATATTTTGTACTAAGTAGGCGTGGTGGAGTATGTCATACTACATCGTCGTCGGATTAATTAGATATATGATTGTTGGATATTAAATATTCAATACTCAATTATTATAATTAATATTTAATTGCGCCAATCGGGGAAATTGCAATAGTTGTGATTGAATTCGAATAAAAACCCTCTTTATACTAACAAATAACGATCATATTAAAACTGTAACTCTACTTGTATTAGTGCATTCGTTATTTATTGATAATAACGCCTTCGAATTATGTTCTACAGGAATATATTTCTCGTTAATATGTTCATATGTATTATACATTTTAGGAGCGCCGTGCGATTTAGAAATTCGATATTAACACCCGAACAGTATATTGAATAAGTACGTATCTTGAATATCGAAGTGGCTTTCATGTTGAAAGTACAGAATTTGCGTATCTAATGTCGATAGTATGGCAGAAATAATCTTACAAATACGATGTAGGCGTGAAAGGTTAATCAGAAGATTCGATTTACCATTTAAATGACGTTCATTTGCTATCTCTGCATGCTATATTTACCAATATGCTAATCTATTGCACAATTACGAGTGTCAAATGCTGCTAATTTCGAGATAGATCGCATACGAAATAAGAATTTTAACTGACGACCTTTGCGCTGAAATATTTCGTAATAAAAGGAAACAGTATTTAATGGAGGGTGAATGTAACATAAAGGTAATTCATATTTACGAAATAATTGTTAAAGCGTTCCTTTCAATTTAACTGTTGGCAGCGTTATACACATATTAATCTAATGTGAATATATTAAAATTCAATTAAGCATGTGTATTTTCAAGTTTCCTTAAAAATTTATTTATATTTAAAATTTATTTTTAGATTGGGAAAATTACATTTTATCGTGATATACTCGCTCGATAGCAAATAATTACATAAAAAGTTCTCCAGTAGAACGCATAACATCAAAAGTCACTCACAGTAGTCGAGTTATGCGATTCATGCTGTATGTGGTTCAATTCGCGACAATCCGAATGGCAATTTAGTCCCGATATCACGTCCGTTTCGCACGCTGTATCTCTTTTTTTTTTCTTTTTTTCCAACACTTTCATGATGCTCGACGTGGGGTGGAACGTGCACCTGGCACTCGGAACCTCGGACTTCGCGAATTTTGCTATATATAAAAAAATATATAGCCGGAAAGAGTACAGACGAAGTATAATCAGAATTTTATTTGTTTACGAAAAAAGCTATATTTAATTAATACTAAATCCGAAATCGAAAAATTAATAATTGTTACGACTGAATTATTTGATTTTGAATGACGCATCAATAATAAATATATAATAGTAGGGCATACACTTCGTAGGATTTTCATTAATCTTAAATCTTTGAAAATACGCAGTATGCACCGTCGAATTACGTGTGATTTACATCTTCGCTTTCGCAATTATATTTGCATTTTGTTAATTTAAGCGATCGATATAAAAAGATACTGAAACAGTAATATGTATTTCTACCTCATCATTCTCTAATTTTCAATATTTTAATCAAGTAATTAATAACTGTTTGTGGTTGCGACCTGCGTGAAATTCCAATCTACAATTTCAGCTTACGGTTATACGTAAATACAATTAGCATATGAAGTAATATACGAAATCAGTTTAATTCAATATTCAACTGAATGGTAAAATGTTACATGCAATCGGGATAAACCACTCAGTGCCACGGAGAGGATTTACATTTTAATCTAATTCTCACAGACATGCCGGCGATAATCGCATTAGCCGTATTATAACCAATTTCATAGATCAACTTTCTCTTCGAATTAGCGCAACGTGAGCGGAAAATTGATAATGATCGGTGTCACATGTTTCATTAGATGATGTTATTTACAGCTTTATCGTGGCATGTAGACTTTTTACGACTCCTGTAATATTTGAACACACAAAAATAAAAATCTTGTATAAATATTAATAACGAAACTCTGACTAGGATATTTACGAAAATTATTTCTCTCTCCTTCTTTAACATTGAAGGAAAATCAGATTATACAAACTGCTCTAACTAAAATTAAAATTAATAATTTATTAAATACGTGAATGTACACGGGATAGTACCGGATAATTAAAATGATATATGCATGTTAACACATTATGGAATTCCTTTTTCATTTATCAGTTAGTTAGTTTTATCATTGAGTAGACAATTTTGTAGCAGAAAATATTTTTGAGATCTATTTGTTTTCTTTTCTTTTATAACGCGTCTGTTGGCAAACGTGTATTACTGGATATTATACTCGATGATTTACTTCCTATGCAGTATTCAAATTATTTGTTCTGGTGCCGATACAACAATAGCTTCTGCACATGGCGGAACATAACTTTTCCTAACGACTACCAGTTCGGTATGATAAAATGCTCGTAAACAATACCTTTTCTTTACTCGTGTTTCACACGCAATCTCTCTCCATAAGATTTCCAAGCATTTGCGTGTTTGCTTTGTTATCTTTCCCAATCTCTCTCTCTTTCTCTCTCTCACACGCGATACGAATACAAGTGAACACATCTATAATCGTCGAATATTTTGTTACAAAAAAAAAATAGGAAAATATTGTGAAGCGGATTGAAAATTTTGAAATAAGATATATATGGTAAGATTGGTAAAATTTTGCCACGAATTTTTCATTCTTTATGATGATGTATTTTTCATCTGTTTAGGTTCCATTGTTCGATATATGTCAATAAAACGAAGTCTTGAAATGTGCAATATATCTTGAGATATGCCAATAAAAGAGAATCCGGTTAAAGCTATATATAAGAGAACTATATCTGTATATATATATAGACTGAAATAAACTATAATGTAAAACGCAAAGAGAAGAAAAGTTTAAAGCGATATATTTTCGATTCGGAAGAACCTAAAGACAATGTATTTTCATGAAATTAACATTTTATTAAATAATATATTTTATATACTTGTTTATCACGTAGTATAGTTTCATGAATTCTTTGCTTCTAAAAATGTTCATTTATTTCGGAATAAATTCTTTTAAGCAGCCTATTCGAGTCTCCGTATATTCAGCTGTTTACAAGTAAAGTAGATCTGTGTGAAATCTTACTAAATAAAGGAAACGATAGTAGGAACGAACAGTAAATGGTACTGAAATTGAATGATACATACTTTATGATAAAGAGAAGAATTCTGGACTTACTGCACGACGATAAAACCGAATAAATAGTGAGAGGGACAGATATATTTATGTACGTTGAATACATATGATGAATACATAACGAAATCTATAATGAAACATATCTGAAGACTGCACGAAGCCAGTCCTAAATTTCTCATTTAAAAAAAATTGTAAAAGTTGAATGTAATTAATTGAAATATTCCATTAACTTTATAATATATGTATGTTTAAAATTCATACTATATTTTCATGCAGAATTATGTTATATTAGCGTTGTGATTAATTTAACAATGATATTTCAAGATTCCACACTCGCGCTACGACAAAACAGAATGTCGAAGGTCTTACTGTAGACTACTGTAGATACAGATAACAGCTAACAATGCTCAGCTGCATCAAATATCATACGACCAGACTACTATTCAGTTCTAGCATACAGATTTTGCATAGCTCGGAATCGGATATTTTATGTACATCTATCAGGATCATGCAGTCACATAACAAATATACCGTATACGCTACATTAGAAAGCCGATTTCGATTTAATAAGACAATTTCTTCTCAAAGTCTTACCAACGCGTTACTAGAAGGTAATCGCCCCTTTTTTATTGACTGACTTCCGATAACACAATTGAATTATTTTCTTGTATTCTCGAACAAATTTCTTGAACAACTTTCTTGAAAGAAATAACCACTTGCGTCTCCGTTAGGATAATAATTCGGCAAATAGAACCACTATCAATTTCCATAACATTTTTATCATAGTAAATCCTTCTACTTCAAGCGACTAGTAACTTAACATTTACTTATCGCTTAAGGAATTAAGTTTTGGTACTTTGCTTCTTGTGGCTTTCTCGTTAACGTCCTTCCTAAAATGCGCGAGAAGTCATCTAATTAGAATAACCATTCAAACTTGCAAGCGTGTCTCCGTTCTCATGGAGTTTATCTTCTAAGAAAATTTCCAACAAATTGTCGACGCTTCCCCTAGGATAAGCTGGTTCAAGTTCCGAATTTGGTTTACTGTTTCAGACTAACGACTGCATTATCGTTGGTTTATAAATCATAAGCGACAGATATGAGTTATCGGCAAGAGAAGATGCTTTCCTCGCTTAAGACGATAGAATCGGACAATTGTATTCCAATTAATTCATTTCGGTTAGGGCAAGACGAATTTCATCTAATAATTTGTTAGGAGCTGCTTTCTCAAAAATTAATGAAGATATCGATTTCATCTTTTCTCTCGCTCAATTAAATGGTACATAGGAGCTCGTGTCGATCTTTCAGCGCGCAACCCATCTGTTTTTACACGACTTTCGGTATTAATTTGTAATTCGAATTGCTCAAAAATTCGAATGGCTCTTATCAAACTGAACAACATTCATTTGACCCATTTTTTTTGTTGTCCATGGTTACAGAATTAAAAGTCGCAAACAAAAATGATTGCGCATTAAGAGATTACCGTGCCTGTATCATTTAATCACAGGAAAAATGAAGTCGATATCCTCATTAGTTTCTGAGAAAACAGCTTGTAACATTTTATTTGGGCCACCCTGTATATTTTTATCTTCCTCCATTCTTAAGAAGAACTCGAAGAAGATTCTCAAGCAAAGGGAATATTTCAGCTGATCCTTAAGGGAAGTACGTCTTTCATGAGCAGCCTCCTATGTATTGACATTCAATTGAGCGTGAAGATAATTTGGAGATAACGATTTAAGTAGGTTAATTACGTACGGGTCTGTAAAGCGAGATATTTTAGATCTAATCAGGTCCATTGAATTATGTTGGCTAGCTCTCAATGTTTCCAGTCTCTCGTCCTGTCCGGCTAATATAACCCATTCCGAGAATGTTTGGTCCTTTGGGGTGCAATAACTAACGCTCGTGTTTGGTTTAACAATGTTCTAATGAAAGTTGGCGTTTCAGATCTTAGATAGCACAATTTCGCAACGTGCGCCAAGAGAATTTACCAGTGTTGGCATGTTTGACGGATTTAACTTTTCCCGTAACCGATATTTTCACCGCAATATTTCAATCATCCAAGATCTATGACATCGTAGATTTATGGACGGTGGTCACGAAAGGGTTCAAGCTTGGTTTACAATCTTGTTACCATTTCTGGAGAGGATACTGTCAACGTTCTCAGGTACGTTTAATCGAGGAGTTATCCAGCAAACAAGTGAACCTACAAAAACACGTGATAACGTTGCTTAGCTCGTACTAAGATATAATAATATAGTACCTTGGTTGGTTCATAAGAAAAATTATAGCTTTACCGAAGGTAATTATTTTTTTAACGAAGGATCGATAAAAAAAGATAAAGTAAGAGATATCTCCTAATAATTCTGTATTTTTTCCTTCAAATTATATTAGATTGTCGTTACAACTACTCGGAATTTAAGAAGAAAACAGAATTGAATATGATAATAATTTTTCACCGTAAATGAAACAGCTTCTAACACCGCAATCGAATAAAGTGTCCTACTCGCGTGACAAAATATTTCTACATAAGTGAATCACCAGTTTGTATTTTCTTTTAAATATTGAAATACAAAGTTTCATTATTTTACTTTTCAACGTACGTATTAATTTCTCAGAAAGAAGCATTCATTTATAAAATTAAATTTCTTCAGACAAATCGTTCGTGCCATTCTTGCAATTCTAAGAGAGTCAATACTATCATATAGTAGGTCGTTGAATTCGTCTGAATGATACTGTATGTATATACGATTAAATTTTCGTAGTATTTCTAGTGAACCTTCGCAACCTGCATATAATTGGACAATTCACTGAAGGTCGTTCGTTACATTTATCTTACAAGTACGAAGTTAGTACCAAGTTTTATAGTCAGAATTCAAACAGTTTTAAAGAATAGCGTATTTACAGCAACAGGTTAAGCTTGAAACTACAAATAGAAAGTAATAACACGTTTATTACTCCGTTTCCTGTCAACTCCATTATTTCTCATTGCCATTAATTTATTCTGGAAGTGTAATAAGTACGCAGCAAAGTGCGCTACTGCTATTGCCTTTAATGTTATGACTGCCAATTACGCAAGATATTGAATGAAAATACAGAATACCTCGCGTACACATCGCTAGAATAATTCTAAATTGTATTCGAGATAAGATTGTAGTTTCATTATCTTCGCATTAGTCGCTATTGTTTCAAACGATAGAACGACTTCAAATACTCGTATTCATGAAAAGTATTGTATACTAATAGAATGTGCATCTATATTTCATTATATCAGATTCATGTTCGAATACGAAAGACTATTCTTTCAGAATAGCAGCTTAATCGCAGCTATTTTACTCATTGTTAGCATTTTCAAGCAATACGCTTTTTATACTTCCATACTCCACGTTCATCGCGTCTCAATGGTCGATGGTATCATAAAGTTGGTCTTTCAAAAGAATGCTGACTTATGAAGCTTATTATAAGGAGGAAGTAAAAGTGCCCTTCAATATAAAAAAGACGAAGCGTGTATTCACTAACGAATAAAAATACTTGCAGCAGTGGCACATGCTTGCATCCTCCATTTATCACGATCGGCTATTTTGTTTATAGCTCGAGTATCGAAATTTACGAGTTGGACAAACTGACTTCGATTATCGATAATAGCCAGAGTTGATGATGCACGATAATGAAATAGAATAGAGAAGACTATAACGCTGTTGTTTTTCTTTTGTTCCTTAAATGTACCTAGAATATTCGAATATTTAATTTACTTTCTATCCATATTTATATTTATATTACTTACATTTCCGTAGAGAGGAACTGTTTTTTTTTTTTATATAATGTAATGGACAAATCAAATCTTCTTTTTCAGGATATTATTAAAAAGAATATTCAGGATACTTTTCGCATTTGCATCATATTTATGAATATATCTTACTTTCAAATAGTCATGCATTAAGTATAAGGGCAGGCTAGCCGAGTAACTGTATTTGTAAAATTATCGTTTAATAGTCGCAAATTGTCAGTGTTCTCTCAAATACGCCAACCGTGAAACCGAAATTAATAAAATTCCAGCTCGCGTTAGGTGTCCATGAATGGCCAGTGAAATATCGTGGAATTTTTACCGAGCTGCTCGTCAGATTTATTACGGGAATGCAGCCATTACTGGCAACCGGTTCGGTTATACCGTAACAGGCCTCGACGTGTACAAATGCGTATTTACCAATTTCAGAATCCAGTTCATTCGCTTCCTCTTGCACTCTGTGATTTACACCGCTCTTCACGGTTACCTCGTTCCGTCAGGGACTTGGTCGTGCGTTTTGTTTTAACACATCACATTGCATCACTTTTTCCGTGAGAGCAATTTAATTAGGAAGCTGAGGGACGAAAATAAAGAGAGAAACGAAAAGAATGCGCAAGGAGAAATTAATCGAATCTCAAGAATAAAGACAGATTATCGATATCGACAAGCGCGATTGGATCTCTCCACAGATAGAATTTTGGTGGCTGTTGAAATACCAATAATCGCTAACTGGTGGATCTATTAAGTTGATCGGCATTCTCAGAGCCGATCTTCGAGAAACTAATAACGAGCAAGGTTATATCCAGCTCAGGGATGGAGCGTCAAATGGACCGAACCGTTTAACGAACAATGGAAAATCCATTTGAAATTAATCTTCTGTAACCTGAGCGCGAAGACGGTCGACTTGTGACAAAAATTGTCGGTATTCGGCGGAAATTGCAGCCTATAAAAGTCGCGCGGAAAGGTAAATTCCCGCCGATCCTTCGGGGAATCAGTCATAAGGAACGCACTTACTCTTATTCGCGTTGCCATTTGCATTTTCATATCGTTGGTTCTAATGAATGCAACGAAGGCTACGATTCAGTAGCATTTTCTTTGTCACTGATGTTGTAGAGATGTTTAGAACGGCAAAGAAAATTAGTATTTCAAATGGATATGGAAATGAATGCGCGGAGAATATCATTTATTAATACAACTTGCTTCGTAAAAAATTATTTTCGTTACGTTTATAAATAAGGGCAACTTCTCAATCTGTAAATTTTAACAATATCCAACGTTCACTTAAAAATTATTAGAAACATTTTGATGGCAAAATACTTGTACATTGTATCCGTAAACATTTTACATAAACTCTTTAGATAAGATTTTTTAGGCATTATTTTTATTTTTAGACAGAGAAAACTCTTTAGATAAATTAAATTTTTTCATTAATATTCAAATTCGATTGATGGATTGATTTAAAACCTTATCAATAATATATTATACTATACATTATTTTACACGAAGAATTCACTGAATAATTTTGTTGTAGTTAACATTAAAACAAGACTTCGTATCTTTCGAATCTTTTATTAAATAAATCAATCGAGCGCCCGGATATCAATATTTCATATTCTGGAGAAATATGAATAGCTTAGCCATAAATATAGACTTTAGCATTTATAACCTACGTGTACGATATATTTTAGCTGGTCATTCTTTAAGCCAATACGATCGATTTATAAGTAATCGATTTGATCGTACTAACTGCTTTGCATATGTAATCCCAAAGTATACGATAAAAGTAGAAAATCGGATTAAATTTACATGGCCTAAGGATCAAATAATGTTTTAAGTTCAGATTTAACTCAAGCTTTTAAGTGATTCGAGGTCAGTATTACATACATACGTAGATGCTTCATGTGACCATTCCTAATCGATAATGAACCATTCAGAGAATAATAATAACCTTAATTCTAATGAAAACCGATTTTCACTTAAAACATATTTTTTCAGCGCAAACTTTTAAAGCTACTTGGAACACTGAATCTATGACATGAAATACAGGGCATTAGATTTTAAACATCCTTATTTTTTAAAGATTTAAAGTAAATTCGAAAATCTCTCAGTCGAACGTAATTATGAATTTCCACACTTTCGCAAGTTTTAATGTATTTCACGTTATAAAACAATTATTTCCTGAGATTAATTTTGTAAAAAAAATTCTTCGAGTACGTTAATCAAAATCCTTCGGAATTGGATAGATCGAGATTCGAAAATCTTTTCCCATGTTATAGAAGATTCTGTAAGAAGATATATTCTTTTTCTGTGCAATTGAAGCTTCTATTCAATTGAGTCATAAATAAGTTCCAATGCAACTAGAACGTAATTGAATCGATAGGCGAAAGAAGAACGCGTGTACTAAAATTTGATCAAAAGAAAATCGTGTTCAAAGGATAAAAAAGAGCATCATTTAAATGTTTATCAAATTTCTACGAATGAAAGAACATTAATTTTTAATTACTTATGTAAAATATGTATAATACATGCTCATACAAGAGGTATCAAGGAAAATAAAGCACAGCGTTTTACGCACATAACCGCCTTTCCTCGTCACCTGCATCTTAATAATCATTTGCATAAAATTACGTCGCGTTTCTTCGTAGTTACGGAATTAAAAAATTCGATATTCACAATGTGAATGTGTTGAAAAATTTTTCACAAAAGTCTGTCTAGCAACCTGGTAGATGAAGTGTCGAGATTTTCAATTTAAGTTACCTTTAATTTAAGTTTTCAAAGCCATTGAATCAGGACATAATATTACCATAACTTGGAAGTAGAAAACTTCATTTTTGGAAATAAAGGTGAATTTCTTAATTAAAAGTTCTTTCTCTTTTATTTTCAGTCATTAGATATAAAGAAGAAATAAATGAGGATTAGATTAAGGCAGTATATAACCTTCGGAGTAGGGACGCTCGGCGCTGATGGCTGGCCTGACCTACATTAGGAATTTAGGCATTTGTATCGAGTATAAAGTGCATGATGCATAAAACAAGATAATAGGAAAAATCAAATGTAAAAAGCAAATCGGATATATTCATTCTATAAAATCATAAATGCAAATTATAAATTTGAAGAAAATAATAATATTTACTGTTTTATTCGATGCTTTTGACACAGACAGCTGTGAAATTTTCCACAGGATGTGTACTGCTAATGCCCTTTTTGCAATTATTACATGTAATATCATACTCCCTCTTTTTAATCTCGGTTTTACGTCTCATCGACTTCTAGGTCATTAACACAATTTAACGTGTTCTCACTTTGTCAGTTAAACTTTCTACTTATTATATTATCTTTTTGAACGAAGATATAACATCGGTCTCTGAGGTTTTTGTGCTGCCGTTTTCTCTATTTTTCTGTCTCTTTTCGGTTTCTAGAAGCGATGATCGCTTCTCTCATAGAATTCATTATTCATTAGAAAAGAGTTTGATCGTTGTCGTTCTCAAGTGTCGAGTCTTGAATGACCTAATCATCGCTATCGCGACAGTTAAGTAAATTAGTTCACTAGCTGCTGGAAAGCTATATAAAGGCGAAATGTACCTAGGTATAATTACCTACCCTCCTACTTTTCTATGGTTCTGTATGGTTGTGTTCATTGATTAAAATTAAATTTCTATAGCGCCGTAAGTGAGAGTACTTACATAAAATGACACCTGAAAAAGAGAATAAAAGGACGAAGAAGTTTTTTTATCTCTGTCAGAAAATGAGCAAATCCATGAAACAATACCATTCTATAATTCAAAATCGTAGCTGGTAGAATTACGATTCCATCGGGAAACGGATGTTTAGTTATGTAATTCTTCCGTACTCACCAATAATTTCATCTTTCTGCCATTTTAATTGGCAATCTCATGTTTAGAGGAGCTTGTAGGAATGCAGTAGATTATTTATTCGGGAAATATAGGGCCGTAATCCAGTATACTGGTACCTATGTCTCTGAAGGAATAAACCAACGAATTGTATGTTTCAGTAATGTACAAACGTCGGTGTCTTCCTCTTTGTTTATTAAAGATCCCTGTTGCACTCGCCTGAATCTTTCAGTACGACTGTGAATTCGGTGTAAAGCCGATACATTCTTTTTCTGCTTATCTTATCTGTATTTATCTTGATCACCGCTCGTGCTTCCAAATGTTAAAAAGTATTTCCCCTCTAATTTTTGAGTTGAAATTAAACAGATGAAGCAATACTTTTCATAGGATAAAAATGTATATTTGTATGCAAATGTGTATCTTGAAAGCATAAAGTGTATGTTTTATAATCTCCACATGTTGTTGACAACACAAATTGCTTGTTATTTGTTCAACAATTTTTATGTATGGCCCAGATGTACGTATCTTGTTTCAATTGGCAGTAACGACAAACTGTTCGATAGCGTTGGAAACGAATTTTGGCAAGGGAAAATATTTTTCAGCGAAGCGATCGACGGGTTTAAAGGTGCAACGTCGAGGGAACGTGACAGGTGAACAGAAAGTGGGTAATTAAAGTCACCCTATTTTCGAGCCACCGCCGAGTACAATGTCTCAAATGAACTTGTTTTAGCGACACACCGATCGTATAAAAGCGACAATAAAAGGTTCGCGAGAAATCTATGTTTACGTAACCCCGTACGTTCAGAAAGTCTTCTGCAAAAATAACATACATACTCGAGATGTCAAGGTTTTCCTTTAAGATATTTCTGACGTATTCAAACTTTAATTACACCATCGAGATGCACGTCTGGGTCATCTATTTTATCAAATGGTAAACTCAACTGAGAATTTTAGTAAAAATTAGATACTGTGCGAAATAGTCAGAATATACGAAAGATTAATAGTGAATTAATAGTGAATGTATGAAAAGTATATTAAAGATAGAAAAATCGAATGTTTCCATAACAAAAAGATATCATGTAACGATCAAGAACATCCTATAGAAGGTCAGTTATTGATTTAACTGCGCATTTGATTATTACAAATTATTAAAATTGATCAAACACCAGCTAATCGGTGCAGTTACTAGAATGCGACGATTAAAAAACGAAAACAGTATGGACCGAATGATTTTTGAATATTAGTTTTAACTAAATGAATTTGCGACAATCTAGAGTATTTTACAATTTCATGGATCTAAAATACTTGAAATAAAATCTTTCCTTTCTAAATACATCTACGTATATAACGCACAAACAATAGCTTCAACATAGCTTGACCCAGCCGCGTGATGTCTGAAAGTCGACAAAATTTATTTAGTCGAGAGTAACCTCAGTTTCATCCGTGAAATGCTGCAGGAAGAATAGCAATATTTCAGAAGTAGATTCGTTTGCAAGATACCTCAAAGGATACACTCGAGAACGTATTTTGTTTCGAGCTGATATCCCCACTGGTTCCCGAGATACCCTGGCTTCAGAGCTTAACGTTCGGAATGCAGGAGATGCTGCTGAATGGTTGACAAAATATTCGGCAACGTCGTGACCTATATTTTTGCCTCGAAAATACGCACGTCAGTTACGCGTGGTAATAATTAAAAAAACGCTTGTATACAGCGTTCGTCGTCGTGTAGCGTGCTGTCCGGAAGTTTAGGTCAAGTCGATAAATACGCTGGAATGAAAGATCCGATGATAACAACGAGAAGAGAGAGTAAAGTGCCGAAAATTACTTTTCGCTTTAGACGGCAATACGTACGTATCTCGGCAACGGGATGTCGCATCAACACGAAACAAAGAACATTTTGAAGCAGACAATTCTCCGCTTCGCCTTGTTATTCGCTGTTTTCGCGACAATGTCGCTGCTCCCATTTCGTTCATGAATGAAATATTGTTTTACCCCAATCTTTGTTATTTTTTTCTAATGCTTTTTTTGATATAAATGTGTTTCTAATTAATCAATAGTTGCGAGGAGGAGAAAACAGCAGCGTTTGAAATATTCCGTAGGAATTTTGGGAAGAGAAGGTTTCGAAATTCGAAATTTGTTTAATTAATAAAGCCGCCTATCTACATGCACGGTGTTTATTATTACAGTACTTTTGAACTACTTTGAATAATTGGATACGACAGGTTATCAATAAATTACAGTACTAGAATCGACGAAGAATTTCTAACGAACTATTTTACATAAAACAAAATAAATGTCGGAACATGAAATTGTATCGTGAATAATGTCAGGCTACTCAGAATATGCATTCTAGATGAAGATTACAATATTGCAACTCGGACTGAGATCAATAGAACTTTCTTAATGAATGTGACAATAACGTCGCATAACACGAAACTACGGGATTAATTCTACTTGATTGAAAAGCAAAGGGAAATCAACAACGAAGATAGTAAAATAAAAACGGTGCACAATTTGACAGTAATTAAAGTAAGCCCATTCTTAAGCTAAATGAAGCAATTTCTAGCTGTGTTATACTTGTGTTACTAACACATATAATTTATTACTGAAATATTAATTAACAAGGATTGAAAATTCTGATTTTCACTACGTTTAAATCTTCGGTGATTAACAACTTCTTACGGCGGAATATTAATTTCTGCACGAATTATGCAGAAAAGTTTTAATTGAAGGATATTTCCTCAAATGAAATCCTTTTAATGCAGAATTGAAAATTAAATTATAGAGTGTACAATTACAAACAAATATTATAAACGATGACGTATATTTATAATAGTTGCGTAATAACATTCTTGGTTACTAATCGTACATTTTGTATGAAAAATAAAATTGTTTGTATGAGAAATAAAAATTTACAATGATACACAAAGTTTCCTCTATTATTACGCTGGACGTATTTCCTCTCAACATTCGATTTTACATTAATCATACAGTTAGTATTCACGTAAGATGCGGTGATATAAATCACATGAATTGATACGATCCTCGTCTTAGTAGGAGGATCATGTGCAAGTTAATAAGTATGCAAAGATCATTTCACACAGAAATGAGAACAGTATTTCACACTGAATTCTTCAATTATTATAGAGGAAATAATACTTTTCGCTCGAGAGAGCAAAGTGTAAATCTCCAAGATAAATGATCCTTCTTCGAGAAAACAAGCAAGACATTTAATAAATTTTCAATTACCTTGATCACACAGTACAAAGTTTTTTACAACATATAAATTGAAGGAAATTTAAAATAAAATTTCACATAGAACAATTGTTGTTAAACATCTAACAGGTAACAATTACTCTAATAAATAAAAATTTTAAAATTCTTATTAGAACTTTATTAATTCCTCAAATTTGTAATTAAATGTAGGATTCAGTTACGGACAAATGTGCGAACAAATGTACAAAGTATGAGAAATTTTGTACAAACTTACGATGGATTCATGGACTGTGAGTTGAGAACGCTTTAATTTCGTGTAGGTATACGGGACATTCTTTATAGAGGAGGACAATATGCAAACGAAGATAGGATCGTATCAGAATTTGCCTTAATCAGAGGGAATTTACAGAAAATCGAATTCTCGAACGTGCACACGTACACAAACTCGACTCATGAAAACGACTGACCCCTGGTACGGCGGCTGGAAAATTGTTTCCGGAGAAGATTATTGCATCCTTGCTTTAATCGAACAGCGTAACGTCGACGGAAGTTTAAAATGCTTGACTTTCGTGTTTCGATGCCATAAGAATAAATTAAATTCGCAGAGAGATATTAACAAGATTCGTCGCGATAACTTCTTAGACAGCTTATCTGAATTTTCAAATAAGGGACTTCGACAGCCTATAAACCACCAATCGATAGCTTTAAAGTACCATGATGTTTTAATATAATAAATTACTTTTCAAATTCAAGCTTTACGCTAAGAGTAAACTATGAATTAATTTAATATCCGCCACGTTTATGGTACACGTTTTATGCTGACAAAGTATATTAGGTTATCGGATCATTTTGTAATTTTTCTTCTTTTTTTCGAGAGGGAAGAGATCCAAGATTAATGATAATCTATTATTAATTGGCGATATCTCTTTTAGCGAAGGAAGAAATATAAGAACATAGGGGATAAGAATAAATTGTAGCAAATAAGTTAAAAACCCCTTTATAGCACTATCAAAAATTTGTCATTTATGTTAAATTACATTTATCGCTTCTATACAGATTGACATTCGATTAACAGATTATATAAAATATTTCGAGCTATTACCATAACATAAATTAATATCTTTAATAGCTTGAATATTCCTTAGAAGTAAAATTATATTAACAGGATTTTGCATATTCAGGACATTGTAATAATTTTAACAGAGTCTCTCTGTGACATCTTGACTTCATTATGCATGGTATAACGATTTTCAACGTTTGATTGGAAAGGAGCATTGTACATTGCGGTTGTGATCCCTGGTGAATCTCCGAACAATTGCTAGAATGGAGAATGCTTTGGCAATAAGAAGGCTTCTCATCATTACGAAGAAACTATCCTCGAATTCTTCAATTTTTTTAACGGAGAAAGGATTTCTATGATATTTTTCATTCCTTAGATTCGAATAACGATCGTCCATATTTTAAGTGTAAGTATGATTTACATCAGTTACAAGGATATTTCTGCGAAATAAATGTATAGTACTGCTACACCATTTATCAGCGATTACATAGGACGGATATTTGCAGTGTATCACTGTTTCTAAATCATATACTTGCAAAATATTTCTCTCATTTTAAAATTTCGGTAACTCCATTTGTTTGAAACTTTTAAATTAAATGTCATCGTTATATATCTCAGAAATCACGATCAGATGATTTAGTTGTCTAGATTGAAGATTATAAGGTATATTGCAATTTCTAATAACCAACGGATAATAATAAATTCTGTTAGTACGTTAAATTGAAAAAGAAAATCACATTATTTTAAGATATCTCTATAATATTTCTAGAATGATACTTTCATTTGTATACAACACCATTTTCCACCATATCAGGGATATTCAACAAATAACATTCCTTTGAAACGAAGACCGGGTAAATAGCTGAACATCTTGAGACAACTTCAACGTAACTTTCTTTCCGAAACGCCCGAGACTCTCAAACACGTAGTGTCCAGACGAATCAAGTTCACCTCTGCTACCTTTAAACTTCACTGAACTTTGCGATTGCGAAAACATTAGGAAATGGAAAGGTCTTGGATGTTTTCCAAGCATGAATGATCGAAAACAAACCGTAGCAGGTATTCGTTGGAAATCGGAGCTGGCACTCGTGGTAACTTCACCATATAACACCTCGGGCGAATTTAATGCTTCTAAGACCATTAACTCGTTAGCAATCTCCTGTTTCAAATGGCTCTAGTCTGGGTTCCGGTCTACGGGGAGTATTCACGAGCGAGCCACGGAATGAGATATTGGATACATGTTTGCACGTTCACCGCATACCGAGGGAACCAAATGCGATGATCGCCTGAAACTGACAACATCAGCCAATGACACACTCTCCCGTGAAAATATTGGCTAAATTTCACGAACTACGCGTCACTATTGGCTTTTCTCCTCCGGATAAACACAGCCAAGTATCACGGGATAAAGGGCGATAGGGTGAGAGGAGAAGTGGACGTTGTTTTATGCGCGGGGCCAGTTCGCGTCGGATCAAAAAGTTTCGCGTTGTAACTGCGGAACGTGACAGAAAAATGCATCGCGGCTGGGAGCATGAAATATTATCTTACAGCGGCGAAACAACTGTCGTTGGATCTCATCCAGCTAATTTTTTACTCTCGAAACTAACATCGTTGCAGAGGCCCCGTGTAAAGAGGGAATGGTTCAACTTTGTCCATGAACTAAATATTACGTTGGCGCGCATAAAATGACGTTTTCTTAAATGATATTTTAACAACACACGCGCCTCCATATTGGTTCAAAGTATTTGCATGTTTCATGGGAATAATTTTTATTCGATGCTAGATATTTCTCGTAACGATTAATTAATTACCGCAGACAGGTATTTGTAATTTGTAGTAAACGGCGAATATTGATAGAATGGCTTATTTTCATTTAAAGTGCCATTTTACTATCGCCTTTGGTGGATTATTTTTTGGAATATATGCACAATATTATATCGATGGTCTTTCTGCAGCCTTCCACCGGTTTTATTTCTTAATGAAAAATCACCAGCCTTGACTTCCACGAACCAACGCTGGACTATCATAACATTTACATAACGTTTTCTATATGCTAAGTTGGTGCCTGTAATAACTTTTACAGCATTTTTTTTTCAAATTTAAGCTCGTACAAAGAACACTCGTGCAATAGCTCATACAACAAATAATTTGACTATTTACGATAGGTCATTTTCATTACAATTAATTTATTTTACAATTTCTATTTCTATTATTTCTATTACAATTAATATTATTCGTACATTGTATTATATATTTTACGTATAACGTATTTCTATCAAAAACCTTTTTTGAATTTAATATAGATATGCTGTAACAAATTCAAATTCCAGCAAAACTACATTTAACACGGACGAATTTAATATTTATCTGCAATGATTTGAAATTACTTGTTGTGACTGACATTTTTCATGTTTCTAGTAAAAAGTGAATGTAAAAGTCGTGAATTAACCGAAATTCGAAGACAAAATTTTCATATCATATACAAACAATGGCAAATTAGAGCGTTTCAATCGAATGTATGTACTTACAAATATTTTATATTTTCCACTAATGATTATAGATTAATAATAATTACGAAATGAAAGCATAATCCTGCATTTGTAAACAAGCGAAATAACAGCTGGCTACTGTCATTAAAAAATGCTCCGAATGAAATCAGTTAATCTGAAAAATTCATGACGCGTCACGTAACTTGCAAATCGATATCTCGGCAATTAGCGTAAATGTGGGAAATGCTGTGGAATTAATTTGCATTGAGGCGAATATCCATGATATGTAATCTTTCATTCCGAGAATTATTTCTAAAGTTATATATTTCATCATTTCAAAACCATTTTCAAAATTGCCTTAACTTCTCCAACAATATTTCGTATGATAGAATAAGGAAAGTTTAAAATCAGAAGCATCGAGCATTAATCAAACGAGTTTAATCCAAACTCCCTTTATCATTAATTCAGTATAAAGGATTTGTACAAGCTCCGTGCTTTCTGATCGTTAAAATTTCATTTGCCATTCATTTGCCACGATCTACGTGATTCGCTTTTTACAAAAGAGAAAGCTAGAAATTCGATGAAAGAGAATCTCACTGGACACGTACCGATGTCCGGCATCTTTTTAGATTATCCTCAACCCAATTTTCGTAATGACAGAAACAAATTCCTACGTACGCTTTTCCCCGAGAATTCCGTTCGCTCTTGATCTTTAATTCAATCGACAAGGTGAATTTGAGATTTAACGACAATGGCGGCCCCCATTTTAAATGTGCAATTTCCCACTCTCGGTATAATATATTTTTTGACTCATCGTTCGAAAGAAAACGTTTTTGTAACTCGGTTAGACCTTTTTCATTTTTATGCAGATTATGTATGCCAAGCAACTGCGTTCGCGATGTATTTAAAGGAATGTCCGCTGACGTATAGAATCGTTCCACGATTCTGGAAGGAATCAATTTACAATTTAATTTTACTTTCTGGGTTTGTCGTTTACATAACAACGTCTGGCGAATTCCTTCTTATAGTTCGGGCTTTCAGATTATAATCTCAGTAACTTGCCAAAAAAGCACAACAAAGAATATTTTTGTAATAGATAAAGGAGACAGGTTAACAAATTTCTGTGATTCCAGTTTTATTTGTGTGTTTTTACAAGCAAACGACATCTTATTCTTAAATCGAATTCTTATTCAATTCAGTTGAAGAAAACTGCAACATTTTCAGTCATCGAAGTATCCTATGTTGATGATTTGCTTCTCGAACAACGGTATTCGAAAGCTATACGATCTATAATTTTCTTGAAAATATTGCTTACTCGGCAATTGCCATTGGTGTAATCATAAATCTAAAAATTCCCCAAGAAAGATCGTTAAAACGTTTTAGAATTTATTCGATTACGCAACACGAATTTCCTTTTTCGTGCTTTTCCTTATTTTTCCAAAGCTATAGGTAGCTACCGCCTAAAGGTTTGCGGACTCGTACGTCTTATAGCGAGCGAGTGTTCATGTTCATCCAGTGCAGTTCTATGAGTCGTGTTTTATACACCGTAAACCATTCTCTGTTACTATGTCAGGTTGGCGATTATTTATTACTGGCCGGGAATCTCTCGCCTTCCAGCTGGGAGTATCTCTATCACTATTTGATCGATCGAAACGAGGTATCCCGAAATTACGCAACCGGATCAGGGCGAGTCCCTATTTGACTTTCGTCTGTCATTTTTGCAGCGGCGACCGCATTAATTTTTCTTCGGGCCTGATTTTGTTGTTCTTTGTGAAACTTTCCAACTTTACTCTACGACTATAGCGAAAATGTTAATCCTATTACCTACATTCTTTGAGTCATTTTCAACCCAGTTATATATATAACTATGCAAAATTTGAAAAAATGGTCTATTTCCTTTTTGTTCTGTGTTTCTGCAGTGTACGTAAAAGAATTTTTCCGCTACTGTGCGCTTATAAATTCAGATAAAACAAAGTAGGTATTTATTCATGTTTTCGCATAAATATATTCTGATAAAAGATTCTGAACGAACGTACATTCTAGTCTTTTATCTGTAACTTATCCTATATTCTACTGTGTTATCAGTACTTCTAAATTTTTGTAATCTTATATTCCACCAGAAAATAAAAGATTTAATTTTATTTATGTCGTTACACTATATTAGGTTTACGGATGGTTATTTATATAATATGGAAGGTAATCTCGACATTATAATCTCAGGAGGGCTAATAATGTATGTATATCAGTGCAGTTATCCAACGATATATGCTTCGACGATGTCTCCGTCGACAAATTAATAGCGATAAGGAACATTAGATTGCATGCGAATTGAAGTTCCCATTAATTTTTAACTATGTATATTTTACGAAGGATATATGCGTAGGCATATACACAGAATTATCATTAGACAAAGGGATGAATATATTACAGAATTCTAAATGAGAAAAGTATCCCTTGCAGAAGAAATTTGACGTTCGTTATATAAATTATTATGAAGATCAAATTTTTAAATCAGATTTTAACACACATCATATACTCATTTGCACGATTACCCGGACTCCGTATATTTTGTTCAAATACAATAAATCAGACTTTGGTAGAATATTTTAACGCGAATATTTATCGATCGTCTCTTTTAAAACCTGCTTCCTTCATTCCCTATTCGCTTCTTGGACTTTGCCATTGAAAGAACGACGCAAAGATGAAACGTTAAGGAGAAACAAAGGTTCGATAGCGCTGCAGTAGAAGCTCTCAACAACCACTTGACTCGAAGCTATAAAGTCAAAGGAAAACTTCGTGATAAATTCGACCGCGTTCTGCATTCTTTCAAGGCAGCTTCCTCTTCAACGGTAACGTATATACGAACAGGCCAGATTTCGACTTGCCAGGAACCCGATTTTTCAACCAGCAGAAGGCTTCACCTTCTGCTCTGGCTATGAATTGCACGGAAGGGTTAAATCACTTCCGTCAGTTCCCAGCTGCAGGATACATTTCCCTCGCCTTTCCTCTCGTCGAATATGCGAGTGACACGATATTGCATACCGATGCGCACCGTGGTATCACCGGTCGTAACGTCGCGTCGCGTCATCGCGGAAAATTAAGTGACGTTGAAGAAAGCGTTTCATTCTAAGGAGCAGCCATCTAGGTAAATATCGTTGAGCGTGATATATTTTTTCTCGCGTCTCGCCGGAATATCGCACGTCGTAGATAAACCCATGAAACCGGATTCCCGCATCGCGCTTGTACATTTTTTATCGCGTTGCCATTTCGATTACGAGCTGTCCTTCTTTTTCCTCTTGTGACGCGGTGACTGAGAAAATGTCGAGATTGGGAAGTGGCACGCTAGAGGTTCTCCGAGTTATCGTAAAAAGCGTGCTCAAATGTATTTCTCGATTTTATATGATCATAATCGGAACAGTTTGTTCTCGTTGAGGTACAGTAAACAGTGTGTGTGGCTCCGTGTAAGGGTCTTGGATCGTCTGTTAAACAGAAATGTTGTACCAATTGTACCAATTGTTGGGTTACGTTTATATTTTAACATGCGTCGTATATTGTCAACTATCTTTTCGATGAGTAGCGATCATCAACAACGAAAGCTTTAAACGCGAATACTATAGTTTATATGTATAAGTTTGTTCATGTTTAATATGATGTCTAACTTGATAATTATATAGGCAAAAATATCAAAATTAGCTCTTTCAGAGACGATTAATCTAGCAAAGACAATTATTGTTTACTTTTTTCAAAGAACTAATATGTCTATACATAATGTAGCCATTGGGCGTTGAAATTATCTATTCATACACGAATTCCATGCACTCGGGAATTTACAATGGTTATTATATATCCCGGAACAACGCTCCAATGACGGAAAAGCTAAAGATGCACATCCGAAATGGAAATAGTCTCTTATCCTGTAAGAGAATAAAGTGGAATTTTAATTTGTTTCTTATGCTAGTTATTCGCTCCACAAATTTTTATCGCATTCATTGAAACTAGAGGGCGTAACGATAAAGAAGTAATTGTCAAAATACGTAAAGAGTTTATCCAAAAATCGTGGATTTTACACGTATTCGTTATTCTACTGTAGAATACTTTTTATCTCCATAAATATCCAAATTTCTCTCCAATTATCTCCATGAATATTCAAAGGGAAAATACTTTCAAAGCCTATTATGGAATATTCCGGTCTTCTTTATTTTATAATTATTTCCCTTTTCAATATATTTCGCATCGTTCAACAGAAATCGTCAGCCAGTCCGACCATTTCTTTCCACATTTTCATGTCCTCGAGTGAAATTAATTGAATCGTTCTGTCAAAGCTCTGTTTTCCCCAGACCTTTCAGTGGTTAAATCGTGAGTGGTTGAATTCAAATCGCGACTTCGCATCGCAAATCTACGCTATTTACATTAACGCGAGCGCCGTTTTGTGTACGAGAACGGGTCCGAATGCCAGTGCAACTCTCTAGAAAAGGAAACGGTCTGGATTGCTTGTTAAATAAATGCGAAAACAATTGTTTTTGATGACGAACGAAGAAATAAAGTGGAGCGACAGACGGATAACGCGTACGCTTTCAGCAAAATGATTTTATGTTTGGATTAATGGCAATTGGTGATTAATACCAAGTGGCAAATAAAGCAACGCGTTTTAAATCAAACACGATGATTATTATGATTCGAAAGTTGAATAACAAAAAAAACTCCGAAGAAATTACAAACTTCGTCCCTTCGCTTCTAACATGAAAAGGGAAATAATCGTACGTATTGCTCGTATCAAAACATTACGGTTAATATGAAGATGATGCAAGTTGGTTTCTTGCTAGGCCACAAATTATACCGTGCAGATGTCTCTAGCTTTATTACAAGCAGAAACTTATGCCCGTGCACAGGCTTAAAATCCTGCCTCCAGCTGCTGAAATATTCCTTGCAGTTGTTTCTTGGATGTTATACATTAGTGCTGTGTACTTCTTAATTTCGGTATGTTTCGTGGAAAAGTATGTGTACGTGTATAGTATGTAAAAGTATATGTACATGTATAATGTGTAGTGGTAAATTTTTAATTAAATTGAAAGTAACACTTATGTACGGAAATATGTTCAGGGACTTAGATTAAAAAAGGTAAAGTAAAACTTGTGATAGAAAGGAGCAATAAGATTAAAATATTTGTCAATATACGAGAACGAGATAATCATGTCTCGTTATAGTGCTAATGAAATTTCCAAAAGTTTTGTGACAGAAGTTAGTATAAAAAGCATACATACCACGATCATACAAACTTTTTATAACAAATATTCAAATACTTGCGTAGGTAACTGTATACATTAATATATTTCTTAAAATACACGGACGACTTCGTACAACTAAACATTACAGTAATACAAAATTATTCACAACTTTTTATTCCCTTCAACGACTGCCGTGTGCATACATTTTCTACAGGATACATAGCTATATATATTTTTTTTCATTTTCTTTTTAACCTGCTAACCATGCCGCAGCATCTCTCCGGGAGCAAATGGATATATCCTAACATTCGTACATTTTCTCGTTCTGTGTTCTACGGTCTTTTCCACTCAATTCAGACAAGCTATGCTAATATTCCCAGAACTTATTCGGTCACGTTTACCCAAATCTTTCGATGATGTTCTCCTTTCATACTCTAAATTCAAGCATTTGATCCTGGTAGCATGTTCCTAACACCAAAAATTCTGCCGCTTGTTACAAACATACTACGTTTCCATATTAGTAATAAAATTCTTATATATATGAAAGATATGAAATGGAATATAAAGTCAAGTATGTATGAAAGATATACATATACGAAAGTCAGTATCATGGAAACAAATGCTAGTACAATGGAATAACAATACTGTTAAAAATTTGCTTAATTTAATTTAATCATTTAAGAAAGCTGCATTTAATCATTCATACATCTAATAATTGTATAAATACATTTCGATCATTATGCCTCTGTAATCACATTAACATATCAATTTACACTCGCTCAATCACTTCCAATCACTACATTCATGAGAACGAAATGTAATTAATTTTAATCATACGCTCATTGGATACACGAATTTAAGTTAATAATTAATAACGAAGTGATGTAGCATGTAACGCAACTTAATTCTTTGCGCGTGTCAACAGTCGGAATAAAACGTGTTTTTCATTGCTGAAAAATATTAAACGCACGACGTAGTGAACTAAACGTCGCATCGTAATGCATCTAGAAATGTGTAACAAACAAGGCCATTGTGTTAGATTTATGCCACTTACGTTCCAACTCAGGTACCAAAAAATAACTCAAAGGAAAAGCGGAGAAGAATGTAAATATCATTTATCTTTTCCGTTACGTGAGACTGAGACGCAGACTCCTTAAATTTTCTTCAAACTTTTAAGTGCATTCTTCCCTCTATAGTAATCTATTTTGCCGCAGTATTGGCATAACAAAGTTTTAAGTTTACTATTTGTTGACAGCGTTAAATCAGCTCTCATAGAAAGGTGGAAAAACGCATTTTACAATGTATAACAGACAAAAGATACTTTCAATTTAATTTTAACTTAACTTTTACCTAATTTCAATAATTATCTCAAGAACATTAAATTAACTACTACTAAGTAGTATTAAATTGTTGAGGACGACTAGAACCAAATCTTTAATAGATCTTAATTTATTCGCATTTAAATGATTTCATTATATTGTTGTTGACTGTGGAAAACAAGAAATCTACTGCCGGCCTGATCTTTAAGATCATTTACCATGGGTCTCGAAATTCTCTACAAATTGATTATTTACAAATTATTTGTTTTTTGCAAATACATTTGCCCGCGAATGAAAGTGATTCGAAAGTTCTTAAAGTACAAAGCGTTATTATACGCATATTAAAAATTCTATCTGAATGTTAATCAAATGAATGTTTAATTTTTTATTCGTTGTTCCATGAATGCTTATAAGGGCAACATATATTTTTTAAACGTAAGATATCACAGCTTATATTAGATTCATGGAGATCGATAAATAATATAAGCAAAGTAGAATATGATCATATCTGTGATCGTCATAGGCAAGTAAATCTGCTTGGCGTGCAGGTACGTGTCTCGCGTATCCAGGTCAAATGGTTATTATATTACATACGAAAAATATCTGAATAAATGCGAAATTACAATGCTTTATACTGATAAAGTACCGTAGCACTCTCCATTTATCTGAATTCCATTTATCGGAACGAAATTTCACCTACTGCCCGATTAACTGAATTATAGCCGATTGAACTCATTTATCTGAACGCTAATTCCTATTATTTAAATGAAAAATCGTATGAAATGGGGAGAACCAGTGAACCCATATTATACGAACTATTTGTCTCTGCCACAGGTTTAAATAATCTCTGTCATAGAAATGGAATTCTACTGAAGTTAAAATTCGAATGAAGTTGGAACTTTTGACATAGTAAAAGATTAGCATCATTATTCTCATCTACTACGGTATCGACCAATTACTTCGGAGTGCGATTGAATCATGGCAACGGAAGAACAAAACGAGTCCTTCAGACGAAATACCTGAACCGACATCTACAGCTTTATCCGAAAGGTTTTTGAACTCCCATGCAGCCAGCCCTCCGTTCTTATCTTTTTGTACGTTTCGCTTTATTTTCCTAAGTATCCTCGTTCCTCATTCCTTTCGTTACAATAATTCGGATCCTCCATAACGTCGCGTACAGGTCATTTACTTTCGCTAATTTATTTCGAGTATACACATACACGGTAAAAAAGCAAAGCGACAGGTCAGTCAGTTAACTCGATTCTTCGCTTCGCGTTGTATAAACCAATAATTCTATGTAGAATATCTGGATATTGACTTACAGATCAGGTTTGACAGTTTATAAACCCAAATGTGTTTCAATAAAATTTATTCGTCGGTTACCTTGTCTCGTTGAATATGAATATGAATGAAGATGTATGACTAATTCAAGGATGAATCTCGCGTTTACACAGTGTACATAGATAGATGAAAGATCGGAAATTTCATGGTACACAGATTGAAGGAATGGAACAATGGTATATGCTTGTCTAATTAGCGAATGAAAATATACGCTTTTTATCAATTGGATGTCCATTGAATTTTCGATATTCGCGAGAAAGGAAGGGACGATTGATTGTTATTTTTCTAAGCAATGAAATCCACTTGTTGATCGTCTTTATGATAAGATCTATTTATGAGCTTCTCTCTTTAGACACGAAAGGAATTCTAATTATATTGATTATTATTAGCAACTGTCGTTTTGCTATAATTTATAAATATATAACTCTGCTTTATATGAAAAGTAAATAATTCCGTAACTTCTATCTTCAGATACCTAATAAATTTTATTTATTAAAATTTCAAAAAGAAATGCCCTTCTAAGTTCAGGAAACAGTTACAGATATACAGTATAGCAATATTCTTCCTCGTCAGGATATTCCAAGTAATCTAACTTCATCCTCGATACAACTACCCACAAGGGCCGATAAAGACGTTTAAGCACACCCTTTCAGAGGCTTCCTCTAAAATGCATTGTTCTTTTCTTCGGACCGTAATCTTGCTCCGTCGATCAAAAACGAATCGCCTTCGCGACAATAAAGCTCCGGAATCGTCCCGTACGATGTACGGTCCGGTGGAAAAAGTACATTGAAAAGGGACGATTTCTCTTGACGTGAACCTTCGCTATACCCCGATCATCGCGGAAATCATTTATCTTTTATCGAAGCGAAAATATTGTCTTGCAGGGGGCCGCATGATGCACGGAAATGTGCAAATTGCTGAGCGGAAGTCATCGTCAATGGACCGGGGGTAAAGCGCCATGGCGAATCAAACGGCCAATTACTATGGGGACGTTTATCAATGGAACCACACGGTGTCGACGGTCGACCGAGATACGCAATCGGAATACTACCTACCGAATTGGACGGATCTCGTTTTGGCGGGGCTGTTCATCATGTTGATCATCGTCACTATAGTAAGGAATAATTAAGCGCCTGATCTGATTCTAAGACGGCTTTGTTTCAGACTATTAGCGAAACACGATTTCGATGCTTCCTACAAATGTTAACTGCTTGTAGGAAACACGTGAAAATCGTTGAAATTCTATATTCTCTTGTTTTGTCCAACTATATCATTGCTCGTGAGTATTCGGACATTTTGCTCGATTTGTGGTAATAGTATGCGAACTTGAACTCAAAATCCAGAAGTTAAGGATGAATTAACAATTAGATGCAACAGTTGCTACGCTTCTATGGAATCACCAGACTATATGATAAATTATCTATTAAAGAATATAGCAAATAATATCATATATTATTTTTATTAATTCTGGAGACTTTATCCTCGTTATTGAAGAACAAAATTATTGCAGTTTGATTTAGTTATGATTTTGTAATTATAATATACAGCTCGTCAAATGTAGACAAGCGTCTGGATACTTCTGAGCGGCAGTGTACCGAATTTTGCGGATTTTTGAAGCGTTTTAGAAATCCTTTTCGTGTGTGGATAGAATATTAAAACATGTGTTGAGATTGCAAGAGGAATTTGATTTAGTTGGAATTTATTCTCTACGCCTTCTTTTTCTAGGTATCTTGAATTCCGCAAAGAAACGTTGTTTGAGATACACGAAAGTATCGATTGATTCAAGAAGTATTAGTTACCCGTATATAAGTATCTGAGATCACAGGAGATTTTTTATACGTTTTGAATGAATCTCTAATGATATTGACAGATAATGGCGCATGTTTCAGTGTTCAATTCGAGCGTGATTTCAAACTATACAATGAACATTATCGTAAATAAATACTTAATTAATTCAAACAACCAGCGAACAATGTTTTAAACTAAAACTCAATTTGACGTCCATTTATGTTTGTCCATTTTATAAATTACATACATTTTATAGTGATTTTAAAATTTCGTATTTAATGTAGAATATATAACTATAGTGATGTATTAGTTAGCCACAATATACACATAGAGCCATGGTTGCTACTTCTCCCGCTTTCTTTTTTTTTAAGTGTAGTGTCCATCAATCACTATTTCATCGATTTCATAAAATAAAATGTATATTTTTTACTGTATGGCAGGTGGGCAACACTCTAGTAATTGCCGCTGTGATAACAACTAGGCGTTTACGGTCTGTTACTAATTGTTTCGTGTCCAGCCTGGCGGCTGCGGATTTGCTGGTTGGCTTGGCTGTGATGCCACCGGCGGTATTGTTGCAGGTATATAAAAGTATTTAAAAATAAAAATAAGAGTATTACGAATCCTGTATAGGCATACAGAGAAAAGGGAAAAATAAAAAATTAATATAGCAATGGGAAAATAGAAATAAAGAACAGCAATATCAGGTATACAAAAGTTGCTATATCAGCTATATAGGTATACAAAAGTATTAACAAATAAATGCAAAAGATTTGAGAAACGAATACAAGTAGAAAAATAAAAATGATAAAAGTTTTTCGAAATAAACTGACAAGAAAGGGAGAAACCAAATATAGACATAGAGAAATAAAAATTGTGGCGAAAATGCGATAAAACGGAACAGCAATGAAACTAAGTAGTACAGATCAACGATAATTGATCGATTATGAGAACGTACGAAACCTCGCGTGCCTTTCTACTGAAAAGCCAAAGCTGTTCGTGCAGGAGTTCTGCATGTATCGCTGTTACGTAAATCAACAGCGCGAGATTTCGTGGGATTCTGCGATTGAGAACATTGGAACGATTTATCATGCTATAAAAGTCGAGGAGGTCACGGTTATAAATGATCCCTGTGTTAATGGTGTTCACGCGTACCAGCGTTTTAAAAATGCTAGATTATATCATAAAACGTTCCACAGCAGGCAACGGACGGTCTCCCTCGTTGCATGTTTACACGATGGAAATATATAAATTATGTACAAAAGTAATCAGCGAGTCAGTTTAATAATATAAATATTCTAATTCGAAAATTCTAAACTAAATTATAACCGGAACAAAATTTACGTCGCGGCACTGTACTCTATTAAAAGATAAATTACTTAATGGTGGAATATTAAAAGTAATATTGAGAGTGATATAATAAAATTTAATTGAATTATACCGATATTAGTAAAATCATTTCAGAATAAATAATAATTTGAGTAACATTTGCGAAGCTCTCCATCTCTGCTTTAAAAGTCTGTTATTAACACATTTACTTGTAACCATCCAAAAATGAATCACAGATTTCTCGTTATTTTCTTAACGTATTGGCCATTCAGCTCCAAAGTGTCACGTGACGATTACCAACACTGATCCTTCGTTCTTCTTGAAGAGCGAAAAGTAATTTTGCATATAGATTGGAGCAGAGCTGGTCCGTAATGAATGCTCTTCGATACGGCACGAGCGCTATCCAATCAACCGAATGCTACGGAGACGATTCTTAATGTCCATGATTCTCACTAGGAATGATCACTTTTTCTTGCTTAGCACGATTATATGTTCTAATTCCAGGATAAGTACAGATAATAGGAAACCTTTACAAATTATTTCCTGTAATAATTTTTTTTCAATGGTACTTCTTGATCTCGTTCAAAAAGATTTATTAAAAAACTAAACATACTTACAAATTAAAGTATATATATTACTTTAAAAAAATTGAACTAATTATTGGAACACATTCAAGAAACTACTAAAGTGCGTTTTTTAAAAAGCTTTGGTATTAGAAAATACAAGGTCGTTATGATATAACATTGGTATGTATCGTTGTGACTGGACTGTGCATTCATATGCAAATTTATATTTTCGTGAACGTTGAATTTCTATCGCATCTTTTATTCGCGTAAATATCAAGCACTTTATATGTGTATGTGGAAAATGACGGAGAAAGATTTATTATATTTCTCTTATACGTTACGACATTCGATACTTACAGCGGCGACAAAGAGTATTTGTACACCATAGTATTTGTAATATTTATATACTAATTAAATTAGATTCATTCAAGTATATTGAAATTTGTATCGTTTAGTAGTCTTTTCGTATTAATAAAAGCGTTGATACTGTAAAAGTGATATAAGAAAACGCCCCATTGGAAACTGTGCCTCAGATGGCTGGAAACTGTATCTGTACAAATACCTCTTGTCGGCGCTGTATATCTTTATATTCCTGTGAAACGAGAATCAGAATGAGTATCGTAAGAATTCTGCGGTTAATTCTCACGGTGAATTCATTCTAAAGAGACCGTGAAGTAACGTAATTTCCGGTGTCAATTAAGTCTTCGCCAGCTAGTAGATAGTTACTCTGAGAACTCGCGTAACAAAATAACACGATCAAGAGTTGCACTGCTTGGATAAAAGTTGCGCTTCCACTGCGCATCATCGTCGGCAAAAAGGAATACCAATGAGAATAACGAACGTCGTAGTCAATCGCGAGAGCACTCTTCTAGACTACGAATAATTTATTTGCAGCCTCTTTTCAGCAAACGAATTAAAACATTCCGTACAATTAGCCGGATGTTAATTAAAGCAGAGTCTACTAAGATTCATAAGCAGGTATACAATTGTACATTGAATGTCTGTAAATAGTAATTGAGAAGTGTCATCGACAGCTGAAATTATTGTTGAAGATATATTGAAGGCTATATTACTTGAAGATTATATTACTTAGTTTCGTATTACGAATGATAAGGTTGATTGAAATTAACTCAAATAAAAACTGTATCTTATAAATAATAAAAAAGTTATTTTTAATAGACCGATAATTTGCTGCTCTTTTTCTTCTATGGCAAATCTTTTTACGTGAACGGTTTCGCATATCGGATCTTTTGTGAAGATCGAAATAAAAGCGTCTCAATCTCCAACGACTGGCTTTACTTCTACAAAGTGAATTCGTATATGAAAGAACATGGTGTTTCTTTTATGCCTGTAGCTATATGCTTTAGTTGGATTTTTTAAAGGTACATAAAACTGAAATCTCTTGTCATAAATCTCATATGTAACTTTCATAAAAAATTTCGTTCATCGTATCTCAATCCGTATAATAATTTTATCGATGTCATCATTATGGTCATAAAGTATAAACGGCGGAAATTCTTAATGAATAATCAAAAGTCTGAAAAGCAAAGCTTCCGTACATCTTCTCAAACGACTGCCAAATCTTAGAAGCTGGCAAAAAAGCAGGAATCATGTTCCCAAATGAAATTATACAGTTGTTACGCAAACGGGGACAAGCTTTCTTACCAAAACTTTCGAAATTGTAGTCAAAGAGTTTTTATTCCGTTGCCCATTCTTTCTAAACGAATCCGTCATCTCGAGATGTTATGAGATTTCCATTCTACATTCTACATAATGGGATAAAGTATTAAAAGGCGTACAATGGCTTGAACACGCCCAAAGCTGAACCATGTATAACACACCCACGCGTCCTTTGACTGGAGAAAGGAAACACGTACAATGATGTTCCACATTTTCTTTTACGTCTCTTTGTTGCATTACGCGCTACAGAAGGAAGGTAAGATGAAAAGTATTACGATGTGAATAATGATGCAAGGTACAAAACATTAATCTGAAAGTGTTGCGCATTAAAGTGTATGATACTGTGTTTCAATGAAACAAATATGAAAGAGTGCAGTGATTGTGAAATGAGATTGTATCATTACAATGTTGGTACGTTATTATCAAACATCTTATAACAATGCAACAGCGAAAAAATACTTTCATTTAAATAAGGAGATTCTCTTTCGAGTGTCATGGTAATAATTCCAATGTTATAATTAATACAGGTGGTATTTTTGCATAGATTTACATGAATTATTTTAATTTATGCGCCGGTATAATTATTCTTTTTACCATACATAAAAAGTTTACGTACGTGACGTCCTTCTGTGCATTAGATTCTTTCATCGCCTACATTTTTCGAAATAATTTCTGCAAAACCGAGTCGAATTATGCTATCTACGCCAGGTTTGTAACATGGAATTATCCGCGTGCCTTTTCTTTAAATTATATCATACACAACATCACTACTAAAAAAAATTATTTTTTTTTAATATGAAAAACTGTCAGCCCTGTAGAAGATTGCACGAGATTAAATCTCGTCGCAGTAAGCATTAAGCTAGTCGTCACGTGACGCCTTTCGGAACGAGCTTTGTGATAGTATATTTTACTGACAATTAGACATTTAAAAAGAAGAGGAATAAAACATAATGAAGCATATGCTGGATTTACTGCTTACTATGATTTAAATTATTATTAACTAATTGTAGAGATGGTAGAAAATGAATTTGATACATTCGAAGCTGTACATTCTTGAATTCTTAAATTAAATATCTAATTTGTTCGAAGATTATACGAAAACATCTGACGTTAAAAATAGGTTAACTAACTTAGAATAAAGAAGAAGTCAAACTTCTATGACCAAAAAAATAACTTCTTAAGTAAACTCAATCTCTGGGTGATAAAAGTTTCTCTCTACAACGACAAGCAGCATTATATCGAGCAAGTCAGAAGTAAAATAAATTTCACGTGATAACGAGTGTTTAACAGCTTATCATTAATCTCTGTCGGTAACACTGATGCACCGGTCCACTTTTAGTTATCTATTGACAAATTGCACCGATAAATTCTATACAAGTTAGCAGGAATTCTTCGACAGTGAAATATCAGTCGCGGTTGTGAACTAGAAGTCTCGTGTCATTCTGATAACGAGCCTTAACCCCTCTCGTTGTTCCTTTAATTCCCTTATTATTATTACATCATTATGTATTATTATATCACCTGATCATTAATTATCCTCATTTAATTAATTATTATTACTTAGTAAATGAACTTGAGAACAGTGTTCAATGTAAGTTTGAGAGAGGTAGAGAAACGTTTAAAGTAGTCACTTATAGTACTACACTCTAATGGAAAACAGAAATTGTTTTGAAACCATTCTCTAATAACTTTAGCGAGTGGAAACTAAGTTTTCTAGACCAAAGTGTAATAGCACCCAACTCGACCAAACTGAAAATAAGAACGATCTTTAAACAGCTCGGTTTGGCTTTACCTATCCAATCCTGACCCGTTAAGTTCAATTGTATCGGCTAAAACCTACGTACTTTCTCCTTCATCCATTTACAGATTAAAATGGAACACCGCGTGCACGGTAAGGGCAAACGAATGAAAACAAACTTCAAATATCACCGCGTCCTGAGATACTCCACCAAATAATTTTCAAAGCTAACGGAAGTTTGCGCGCGTCTCTTTCGTGCTTCATGGGTCAGCCTGACTGTGTTTGTCGGATGGTCCACTTTAACCCTTCTGTTCGTAGCGTCGACTTTAGTCGTCATCCGAAAACTGCCTTTGGGCATTATTAAAGACTACTGATGAGCTCAAGTACGTCGCAAATAAGATCGAACATTGGTCGATTAGATTCAAACTCTCTATAAATATTTCAAGAAAAAGAAGTAATACTTGCAAGTAGACTCGAATACTAGTCGAATAGGCGTGAAACTTTTTTTGAGCATCTAGCCAAAAATTCTGCATTTTCTTAACGTCATTTTCCTTGATCATCATTGAAGTCCACTATCGTAATTTTCTACAAAACGTTGTAAATCAAATATTATATTTCTAAAGAATTGCAAGTGGAAACGATAAAATAATATTTGTGAGATATACAGTGTTTTTCTGGCTCTCATAACGTTGCCATTTGTAAGAGTATCGATTCATTCTGATATCGAAGTACCTGTAGACAGAACTTCGAAAACTTCTGTTACAATTTCTGTTAAAATTATAACCGGACTGCAAACCTTTTCATCGAATTGCACCAGATGTCCGAATACTTTGGATGGTTATATATACTTTTTGTAAAGCATTTATTGTAAGTGAAACACTGTGTATTTGACCATGCTGTGCAATAGTCATATGGCCAAAGTTGCACAACGGATCTAGATTAGTTCTACAATGATGCGGGTTGGCATCTGTTGGCCGCACAACATGCGACCGTTTCATAAAGAAAGTTTTATTATGTCGTTATTACGTATTTATTAGGTCATTAATTTAACATGCTACTCTAGGTATAATTCAGAATGAAATGAGCGACAATTAATATCCCTTCGTTAATCAATTCCAAATAAGACTTTGTAAAATGATGTACAGTTAACTGAATTTTTTAAAACAACGAGATCGCGCGTATTTCTCGAGATTTCAAAATTGTCACGCAGAAACGATCTGATATTCGCACACTTTATGAAAATATTCGCAAAGTATTCCAATTGAACACGACACTGCCGAAATATATAAATAAGTATTAAAGAAGCGTTATTGATTTCAGATTTTTATTTTCTCAGATATCTGTTAATCTACTTAATCACGCCGAATATTTAAACTTCAATACTTGATTAACTTTATAATCGTGATATGTTTTTGGCACCAACTATATTGCTATCACTCGCGAAGCAATCAACGCCACAATGAGATTGGAGTCTTGTAGGCCTGTGTGCACTCAGGTGAATGAGCTTGACGGGCAGCTCGCGGCTGTTTAACCCTTTTAAGTGCTACGAACACGTATATTTAGCCGGTGAATGCCATCATGTTAGACTAAAAGCGTAGACGTCTGGTGCAATGACGTCACCGTGAGCCTTTGATGTGTTCAAAACAAATGGATTTGTTTCGAAAGAAAATAATATGCTTCATCCGCTTTATCTAATTTCACGTATAAAACAACTCTATTGATTTGAAAATAAACAGTTTATATAACAGATTTTCTCTACCGATGCTACCCATCATAATCATGAGGTGCAGTACTAAAGGCAATAAACATTGCCTTTATTATGTTAGAAGCGTCAAGAATTTTCGAGTTAATAAAACATTTGCGTATCACATCAGCAGATACAACCAAGTATTCTCTGTAAATGGCAGATCAAGGGATGGAACGTTAAAAAAAAGGAAAAATCGATAAAAGAATTAATTTACCATTGAAACGAATAAAGATAAAACAATGAACGAATTACGCATTAAAATGAAAATAAATTGAAATACCAACATAATTGTAAATTAATACAATCTTCACTACTAATACTTTTTACATAACATTTACGAATGTTATCTCGTAATCGAGCCAATTAACACGCAACAATGCCTATACATATGTACAATAGAGAATGTAATATTACAATAAGATATGTAAATAAGATATAAATATTTTAAATTTCCTGCTACGCGATAAAATCTTATAAAATCCTGCCAATTTCTCCCCAGTTTATGATATCGTTTATAGCTTAATGCTCGATGTGTCAATTACAAATCCATGTACATTTAAGCATTCATTAACGAGCTAACTTGAACAAGGTGTCTAATGAAATAAATTTGACGAAGCTCACAGGTGGTACCTGGCAATTGGGCGAGGTGCTCTGCGACTCATGGGTGTCCCTCGATATTCTTCTCTGTACTGCCAGCATCCTATCGTTATGCGCCATATCCATAGACAGGTGAGTGGTTGGCCGCATTCCCGAATCATGGCACGTAAATGGAACGAGATTACCGCAAGAAATTTTACTGCGCGCGAATAGAGTGACCAACGCCAGTTACGTAGGCCGATGATCGAATACCGGAAGTACAAGTTTCCCGTTTAGTAGACGAGAATCCGGTCTTCTTGCCTCGTAGAAACGAAATCGTTTAAAGTTTATAGGAGATTTTCTGAAACTGAGAGGAACCGATTCGGTACAAATTAACTGGCCGATCACGTGCAAGCTTTTCGTATCCGCGCGATTTATATCGAGCGGTGCTTAACGTAGAGATATAGCTGCGCCGTGTCGCTGCAAATTAGAAGTTCCCGGTCAAGCCAGTGCGTACCTCGATACTTGTGGCGCTGCGATGTGGAAACAAGTAACGAGATTAATGAAATTTATTAAACTTTCATCAATTACAATTCTATTGTGTACAATTATGATTTCTTTTATAGCTTGAACTATCTTTTATAAGTCGTTGCATTTTCCAAGTTAAATTGCGCTCATCAAACTTAGACTCGTTCAAATATATAACGCTTTCTCTCTCTCTGCAATTTACAACTAAAACTGTGAAAAGCGTGGTGTGAACTGGGTCTACATTTATTTTAATTAAGAACTTCCATCTGAATTCGTCGCTTAGTTGTTCCCACGTGCTTCCTAAATGAATTTCATTTTCATCGAAGGTACCTAGCCGTAACTCAACCGCTGATATACAGCCGACGACGACGAAGCAAGAGATTGGCTGGATTGATGATTGTCGCAGTATGGGTGCTAGCTGGCGCTATCACCAGTCCACCTCTGCTGGGATGCTTTCCACGTGCGACGAATCGTGACACTAAAAAATGCTCGTACAACATGGACTCTTCATACGTGATATTTTCCGCGATGGGTTCTTTTTTCCTACCGATGTTGGTAATGCTTTACGTATACGGCAGAATATCCTGTGTGATTGCCAGCCGACACAGAAATCTCGAAGCCACCGAGAGCGAAAACATTCGACCACGTCGCAACGTTTTGGTAAGCATTCTCTGACAGATTATTTTCTTATATTCTCCGAACTCTTTGAAAGATGGAGGTTGTTCGAAAGCGTAAAAAATTAAAAATTAGAGACTTTGTTATTTTTTATTGCATTTACTAGAGCAATTGAGCATTAGAAAACGAATAATCTTTATCTATATTTTAATGAAATATTTATACAAAACTTTATGGTTATAAAAATATTTTCGATTCAATTCTGTGAATACAGAAACAATTACAAGTAAAGAAAAATGTAGGTAAGAAGAATTAAGACGAAGTGAAGGAAAGTATATTCTCTAATTAACAGGACACATTTTTATGCACCAAGCATCTGTAAAGCATCATTACGCTTTCTTTGGAAATGAACTCCTACGCTTCTGGCTATATTAATTTACGCAACTTTTCATCTCCAACGAGAAAATACCTATTTGCACAACGTGTTTCCCTGAAGGCATACGGGATATAACTCGTGTGCTGAGCAACTTGAAAAAAAAATGAGAAGAAATTTAGAGTGCACTGAAAAATTATACGAACATCTGTTATAGTCGATACACCAAACCAATTTATCAAATTTTAATCAGTAATAATATTGAATCAATTATAATCAATAGAGTTTAGAAGAAATGAATCGATCAGTACAATCCAAAATATATATGTGTAATCGATGCGTAGAAGTGCAAAAAATTATCTTATGATTTTGTAAAGTCTAAAAGAAAAACAAAGTAATAAAATGTAGCTATATAATATATTTAATTAATACGTTGCTGTATAAACGTTGAACAAGACAAGAACATTTTTTTCGGATGATGAATCAAATATCTGGAATAAAATGTTGAATTTCGAAAATTCTACAACTCATTGCAATTAGAAACTGCAGGAACGAATCAGACGCAGTCCAGTTTGCTCGGAAAGACTGACAAGCGTATATATTATAAATGAGAAATCGATTCGCAATTTCAATCTATTGATACTAATGCTTACAAACCTGTTACGATGACACCACTCGACAGATTTTCAGAAGGTAATGCGAAACTTATGAATATGGAAGCGCAGACTTGCTCGATATTGCTTTCGATAGTGACACCGAAATCTTGTACCCTATCTCTGCGATATTTTTACGATAATCTTGAAAAATTGATAAGCTCTTTGAAACTTAATATTTTTGTAGAATAATATAAATTTATCCCTATGAAGTTTCACGAACACTAACTAATTTTTCTGGAAAGTAAGATACTATAATATCGCACTTGTACAATTAAAAGTACACGTGTACACTGTCCCATCTCTCTTTGTTACTTTATTTTGTTGTATCCAATTTGTCGCTAGGAAGAATTTCAATTTGCTCCAATTTTCTGCAGATCGAGCGTGCAAAGAGCATCAGAGTACGAAGAACAGAATGCGTAACCAGTAGCGTGACATGCGACAGGGCATCCGACGAAGCGGAACCTCCTAGCACGAGCAAAAGGTCTGGGATTGTCCGCAGCCATCAGCAGAGTTGCATCAACAGAGTTGCACGAGAGACAAAAACCGCTGCCACTTTAGCAGTGGTCGTAGGTGGATTCGTCGCCTGTTGGTTACCATTCTTCATCCTCTACTTGGCCACTCCTTTCGTGCCTATGGAACCACCAGATATTCTGATGCCTGCGCTAACTTGGCTAGGTAATTATCATAAAGCAGTCGAAATTGTACTCGATAGAGAATCGTGGTCAATTTGTGCACTTTATGCAAACAGCTTGTTTGTTGGAATTTTACAATTAATTGGTCCTCATTAAGGGGTTTATATGATGTACATCCCCCTTTATGGGTTTATGTAAATTCTTGTCTAAAAAGTAAATAACAAGGCTTCCCTACCACTAACATTCACTTGATTTTATTCTTCGCAATTAATTTCTACTTTCTACTTTCAACATCCAACATTCAAACTTTTAATAAAAGACCTGTGAAAGTAGAGATAATTTCTTTTCGACATCGAAAATCTTTATCGATGTTTTATAATGACATAATCCAAATTAGTTAGAGGAGTTAGCTGAGCTGGTTAAATTATCCCTCGTTATCTACTGCTTCCAATATTTTTCGGATCAGAGTAAAATTCTATAAAAGTAAAAAATGATTCTACTTTCAAGGTGATAAAGTGGTCGACCCACTTTCGGATCTCTTCCGTAGTTCGGAATTTTTTCCGAACAGACTATGTTTTATTGACCAAAATAAGTGGAAACGCAAAAGTACGAAGTAAGTGGAATAGGCTAGTGACAGCAATAACCACTTTCCAATGAAATTCCAATTCCATTGTATGGGATACGCATCTCGGCATTACTACAGTATATGGTAGATTTTATGATCATCTCTTCCCTTTTAGTATACAAAACATTCTAATTTCATAGCTATTACAAAGGTGACAATAAAAGCTTTAATATTGGAGGTATTAAATGTGGAGGTATTTGTAATGAAGAATATTTTATGCATTTAATACTAAGGGGCATATGTATACATTTCACATTTCGTAATATATTAAATTACAATTGTTTCATTTTTATTTCTCACTGCGAGATATCATCAACTTTAATATATGTATATATGTATTGTTAAACATTTTTAGAAGCCTAAATGAATAGTTATATTAAATTGTTTAATAACTTTTTGACTTATTTCAGGCTGGATTAATTCGGCTATAAATCCATTCATCTATGCCTTCTACTCGGCCGACTTCAGGCTTGCATTCTGGCGATTGACTTGCCGAAAATGCTTCAAAACTAGAACTAATTTGGATCGCAGCAATCGGAAATTACCAGCCCCGACTAATTGGAAGAAGGACAACATGGAGGACGTGAAAATCGGGGAATGAACGTTGGAACGAATATCTTTCGATCGTGATCGTAAAGAGGATCACTGTGATTTATTTAATAGCGCTAATCACATCGATCACATTCATGTAATTTATACGAAACGTGCAATCTCGCGAACGTCACTGAATTTTTTCATAATTTAATGACAGTCAAATGATATGTATAATATGCGAATATTTGTATTATTCGGAAGATATTACACACATTCACCGCCCATTACAGGTATAGAGATATACGTTTACAGTTATCAGACATTTTTATATATAATAGGAATTCTAGTCAAATATAATGTAGATCAAGGAAAGAATTATAATTAATTTGAATTTTTTCTCCATAGTACAACGCAAGAAAAGAAAAAATTACTATTTTAATACTGAAATCCCGACTTATCCGAATAATACACTTATTCGCACATCTCAAGCATTGTAATCGGACAATCGCGCATACCACACGCACAATGACTGCACAATTCATATATTCGTTCGACTAACATAGCGAACAAAAGAGAAGTAAGGATATTTATTTAGCAAAATAGTGGCAACATATCTGTTGCATTCGGTTGTATCGATATCAACATGTATACATGAACATTATTCGCGCGGATCCACTTCGTAGAAACCCAACAACAATAAATAATAATCGATCGTAGGAAATAGTCTTCCTTTTGTCATTAAAGTATCCTGTCTGTATTTATCGACGCATAGATATCTGTTGATGTAGAAAGTATGCAAGTATACGGATTTTATAACGTCCCATTGGTGTATTTCATTTAAAATGCCTACGCCCTTCTATCTGCTTCTTTGCGCTCAGGTGTTAATTACGCAATACCGGCCTTGTACGCTGGTATCGCAGCAAATTAACACAATGAGAAATTAATTAGCTGCCTCGGTACAAAAGCTGTTTGTTCTCAGCCTAGCACAGTGGTGCGTTCTACCGCGCACGACACAAAAGGAGACATTATGAGGGAGTAAAAATTTTAATACGCGATGAAAGTAGGTGGCAATTATTACTCCAGTAAGTCGAGATTATTAACACAAAAAGGAATTATATTAATTAGCATCTCATAGAAAATTAACTTTCGTAAATAGTAAATATGATCAAATTGTATAAACAAACATAATATGATTTTTTGAACTCTTTTGATGTGACTTTTAAACCTTGGAACTGTATTTCAATCTTATTTTTATTATTATAGAGAGAAAAAGATGACGTGTTTATAAAATTCGATTATTGCATAAGTAATAGAATTTCATTCCATAAGAATTATCCCAGTTCAGAACATCTAACAATTAATGTTAATTATATGTATACTTATATAAAACCTAGAACGCAATTCAAAGTTCAAAACTCTACTGAGAAAAAGTACCTAATTAAAACTAGATGATTTTAGAATGCACACAATTTCTTTATTTTTATCTTATTACTGAATCGTATTTAGAAGGACCTATCTATGAAGTACTATTTAGTAGTTTAGAAGTACTATCTATGAAAGAAACATTCAAGAGTCACCTTCCTGATACAATAAATCTGTAAGTCAATATGTGCAATAAGAAGTTATTCGAATATGTAAACTTATATACTTTTTATAAAGACATTTTCGAGGTATAGTTTAGAAATTTTGTTACCATGCTTTTAAGTTTCATATACATCAAGATTTCCATTTAACATTCACGTTCAATCCAATAAACAAATTGAATTCTAATGGAATTAAAAACGCGTAAGTGCATGATAAAATCTGCGGTGAGGATTTACATTTTCTACTTAGCCACTGAATAATATTAATGCAAAATTGCAACTCCATTGTCGTAATATGGTAAGAATTTTCTGTATTATCAACTAACGGTAACAATTTTTATATTAACGACTGGAAAATTTTCTAATTTTCCAATTTTATTCTATACTGTATAATAATGAAATTTGTTGTTGTCTACAAATTATAAGAAATAGAAAAATAATTAATATGCATATTGGAGACGAAAGTTATGAATCAATAGATACCCTCAATTACTAAAAACATTTTATAATTCTAAATACATACAAGGTACAAGTACAGACAATGTGCACAAACATTGTGTAAGTACATCTCGTGTGTGGTACGAGATAAACCTGACATGCAATGCTTTCTCGTATATACTCATATTGTGGATGATCGAATGGGCTATCTTATCATTATCGTGTTATATACGACGTTAAACATGATTGGATGAACGGAGGAATAAAACTGTATTCGACTCACGATTAATTGCAGGTTATGATACTATCAATGTTGCTGTGGCTCAGAAGAAGTTATCATGAATGCATTGAACCCCATGGTGAAAATGGAGGTTGTGAAAAACCTTTAACAAAAATACGATGAAACATAAAACATGAAAGATAAACACAAGTATTATGTGTATATGGAATTCTCTATTTCGTCTACAATAATAATTTGCGTTTTTGTAATTATATTCAATTACTCACTTCGTTTCCCAAATCGCAAGAAACAAAAATCCTTTTCTTCGTCGTTGTCCATAGTATCTCGTCTTTTCATACCTCGTCTGCTTCTAATTGTACCAATTTCCGTGATTAAACTGAATTTCTTTATCTCTCTAAGATCTAAAATTATCCCCCTAAATAAAAAAGATATTCAGTAATGCAAAAATAAATCTAAAAACGACTTAGTTTAATCTTTACCCAATGACTTCCATAATGCTTCTTCTTACTGCAGTTCCCGCGTAAAACTGTCATTTCATGGCGGCATAAATCGATTAGAAGAAATTATATATCGATAATAATCGATATAGCGATATGTAATGTAATACAACGTATCATAGTCGTGTGCCTATTTCTGTGCCTCGCCTGGGTTTTGGCGCTGTAATCTTCATTGAGCCTGAATCGGCAACGTCGCATTTGACAGGAAAGTCACGAAATTGTCTCTTATTTGTCGATGTTGCAACCGTGGAATATGAAGAAGTATTACATCTGTTATTGCATCTCAGGTCTATCGTATATCTATATCTCGTCCGTATTCTAAATCAAATCACAACTTGTTTATACTTATATATATATATATATATTATATATTATTATATTATTATATTATATATATTATATATATATATATATAATACTTATATATTGACGTATGTCAATATAAAAAAAAATGAAATATCAAAAATATATCAAAAATGTATAATTCTACGTTTTAATATAAAAGATAAAAAAATACAAAAGTAATAAAAGTATATGGAGTGCCCATAAATAATCGAAAAATGAAATATAATGTTACTAAAATCCACATAACATCTTTGAATTCGTGTAATTTTCAAATTCATTTCATTTCATTTCGATTTAATATTATTGGAAACATATTCGAAACTATTGATACATGACCATCTGTATGTAATTTTAGGTCAATGTCACTATACACATTGACTAAGTATCTTGTCGGTGGTATGCATTATGTAGCATTCTTTTTAGCTACATCAGGTAATAAAGGAACGGGAACATAATTTTACAGTTTCACTAGACAAATTTCGGACAACGCAACGCTACATACTGAAAGGTGATCATTTTGTAAACGCAACACTAACGAGAAGATGTAATTACATTAATCGCGACAGGAAAATATTGCAACATTAGTTCTTAAGTTGAATTCAATAAAGATAATTATCGTTATATTTATAAAAAGCTACTTTTAATATTCGTGACAGCAAGCATCAGATCGCAGCATCACAAATTTTATTAAAAATCAACGTCTTTAATTAAACATTGAATAGAAGGAGACACAACAAATTCTAATAATATTTTTTAGATTATAATACAAAATTCGAACAAAAACAATCACGATGAATCTCATAAATCGCAACACTAATCCAAACCGAAATCAGTGCTTTTTCATAACTCTAATTAAAACAGAAATTAATTCCGAGCGCGGTATTTCGATCACTTCCCAATTATAACTTAAACCGCAATTAATCACTCGCATAACTAATAAAACAACCACGATTTGCCCAGTGGGATAGTGAGCCGGGATGTTTATAGGCCAAGATACAAACTACTACTACTACTACTACTACTACAACTACTACTAGTACTAGTAATAAAACAACCACGATTTGCCCAGTGGGATAGTGAGCCGGGATGTTCATAGGCCGAGATACAAACTACTACTACTACTACTACTACTACTACTACTA